>NC_133336.1:96033513-96333513 GCF_042186555.1 Aquarana catesbeiana | reverse complement strand
AGTGTGAACTGACCTTAATTGTAAAAAAAATAAAATAAAGTACACATCAAATATAATTCAGATTTACATAACTTTATACCAAAATGCAACAACACTCTTTTGCTACGTATAATTAATACTGCATTAATATTGCAAACTTTCACTATTAATTCATAAGAATAACTTTCTACAGAACATGCATGAACTTCTACAGTGAGAGGCATCATGGAGATATATTACAAGGTTACAGCCCCAAACCCTTGCCTTGGCTGCAACTGAATTAAACCTGATCCCGACCATTTATTTTGGCATGTTTAGAGTGTAACTTTACTTCTCATCAAATCTGTCTTTGGACTTTGCAAACTGTCACACTTGGTTTCCCAGAAATACAGGTCTATAAGCCTGGCTCAGACTTGGCTTAGGAGATGCAACCCGATTTGCAACTACCTGTGTTGCTAATTTGTTTGATACATTTCCCTCATGATGTATATAGATCCCAGATAAAAAAAGCCTCCATGTTAACATGCACATGTACTTACCATGTTTTAATTTCTCTATAAGAGCTTCATTGTCATCCAGTTTCAACTCATTCACTTTATCGATCAGCCCTTCAATGTCTCCCATTCCTAAAAAACATACGCAGATTGATCATTTCTAAGCCAATAAGAAAAATCTGAACAGATGTAGGACATATTACAATTTCATTAAAACACGTTAGACAGCTTAATGTACAAAGTTTACAGATTGTGTATAAACACTCATTTTGCAGTTAGCACTTACCCAGGAGTTTGCTGATAAAAGGCTGTGTTTTAAATGGTTCAAAATCATCTATGTGTTCTCCAGTTCCAATGAAAATGATGGGACTCTTTGTTGCAGCAACCCTGTGGATAGTTGATTATATAAGTTTTAAGATGACACAAATGTAATGTTTATTTAGTAATGTCATTTTGTAGTCATGTGTTCACTAGAATTTAGTATGGTTCTAAGCAAAGTCTCTTCTAAAAGAACTGATGTAAATGGGAAATTTAAAAGAGAAGTATGGGTTAAATAAATAAATAAATTTACCTAGATAGATGCAGCATCTATCTGATGATGCATCTGTTTCTGTCCCCAGCTGCTTCTAAGACTGATAACTAAGCGATCAAAGACCGTTGATCAGCGAGTTCTCAGCCTTCAGTGAGCAGAGAGCCAGTCACTGTCAGTCACCAGCTCCCTGCCCCTCTAGCACTCACAGGAGCGCCAGTCTGTGGAGGGGCGGGAGCGGATGGCTCAGTTGAGAGGCAGATCCAGCTGCCGATCCAGGCATCTGGGTGGATCCTGACTGTAAAGTCAGGATCCATCAAGAGCCAGGACCGGCTGAGCGACATCAGCCGGCAGCATGTTTCAGCCTGCTGTTGGCTGAAAACGGATCACAGGATTGCAGAACAAACTGCACTCCTGTGATCTCCAGAACTACAGCCAAAATAGCTTTGGCTATAGTTCTCTTTTAACATTCTCAGTGTAGGAAAATAGAATGATCTTTTTTCTCTATGTATATTACCATTATTAGTTGAACTGAGTACATTCATTTCAGTCATTGCTAAAACTTTCAAAATGATTCTGAAAAGGTTGTAACATCAGATTGCCCAGCAGATGGAGCTGGAAGGAACGCTAAATGTGTGACTCCTCATTTTCCAAAAACAAGAAGTGACATCTTAAGCCGGCTCAACAGGGACCGGTCAAGATTCAATCTATAGGCAGACTGGGTGTACTAAAGTTGATCCCTCGATTAACTTCAGCCCAACCAGCCTGTCAGATATTTTGCATGTCATCATTGCTGGCGGCTATAGCAGCTGACAGTGATCATAGCGTTCTACCGGCAGGGAAAAAAAAAACCCCACTGGCATAATACAATAGCGCAGCAGGAGGGATTCCTCCATCAACACAGTCAATCACACAATTTTCTTTCCTTCCACCTGTGGTGGAAGGAAGTAAAATCGTATAATCCATGGTTTGTTTTAAACAGTAGTGATGCACTGTAAAAATTTGCAATCTAAGCACTAATGAGTTTAGCTTGTAAAAACAGGGTAAATTTTAGGTAGACTTCATATATTTTTGTGACATCTATGCCATTTCACACAGGCCATTGGATGGGTGTGTGTACAGTTATGATATAAACAGCATACTTACGCACTAAGAGCTCCTCCTCCTTTTGCATGACCATCCAACTTGGTTACAATGACTGATGCTACATCTACTTTATCCTTAAAGGCTTTAGCTTGGGATTCACAGGCTTGACCAATGGATGCATCCATGACATAGACAATATTATCTGGTTGCTGAAATGCAAATATAAAATTATGTACACATAGATGTTGAAAATAGATTCCTTTATTTTCTTCACCTCCTCTTCTTAACATATACGTAATTGTCCTTCTTTCTTCCCTCCACGACAATACTCTTGACTGGCCTGATTATGACACTGCGCATTTTTGTCTGACTAACCATAATCCTTTTTTATTTCCTGTACAACATTCACTGTTAAAGATATTTATATACATACCTGTACCATCATTGTAATTGTTTTATACCTTGACCTTTTACATAATAAAAATTGTTTATAAACAAGAAAATAGATTTCTTACCCTAACTTTATACCATAAAACAAGAATGCGCACAGGCAACCTCGTACACATGTCTGACCTCCCTCCATTGTCCAGCACAAGTTTTAGGTTTGGTTCACACTGGTGCGCTGTGTGATATCGCATGTTATTCGCACGGCACTGCAAATCACATGTGATGTCTGTGCGATGCAATTTCAGCCATACAGATAGTACGGCTAAATTTGCATCGCATTCGGACCAAACTCGCACAGGACAATTTTTTTTGGTCAGCACCAGATTCAGATTGCATGGGTGTTCACACCCATGTGATTTGATTCAGGTCCCAACTGACAGTTTGCACTGCGATATGTGAACCGATCTGGGGGTGTCATTAACGTTCTATTGACAGCGGTTCGCATAAGGCAGTATAAACTGCCTTGCGAGTCAGATGTGATGCGGGAACACGCAGTGGATTCGCAGGGTTCCTGCATCGCACCAGTGTGAACCGAGCCTCAAAGTGGAGGAAGACCTAAGGGCAGCTACTCACTCAGTTTGTATACAGATATGAACATAAACATGTGTTTTATAACACATATGGTCACATGTGTACGTGCATAGGAGACAGCATTGTTCCCAACTTGGGGAAAGCAAAAGTATTAACAACCACCTTCCTACCGGCCACTGTATGTATATATGTGTATATATATATATATATATATATATATATATATATATATATATATATATATATATATATATATATATATACATATACACATACACACACACACACACACACACACACACCCTGGTAGGAAAGTGGTTGTACCGGGATTATGGTTGAGGCTACAACCATGATCCCGGTGTCATTTTTTACAGCCAGTGATTCTTTTTCATTTAAAAAGTATTCCCAATCGGCTGGGCAGCCACTGGGATACTTTTACACCACCGCCACCACGCTCTCCGGAGCAATGTGACTGGTGGCATCCATACAGTGAGAGGAACTGGAGCTGTTCCTCCCACTGTGTGACACAAGAACCGGCGAGCGTCGACCATGTCGTCACTTCCGGTTGCAGGCTGTTTTATTGTCCGCATAGCGGCCAGTAAAGCAGCCGATCAGACCGATCTGTGTCTGATCGGCTGCACTGGAGCCCAAAGGAGAGATGGGAAGGTCCAATTCACTGAGAGGTGGATGGTGGAGGTTTATTTGCACATCCATTGATTTGTGGCACGGAATGTATCACATACTTGCAAGAGTGAGGGACATTCACTAATTTTTGAATCATCACAAGTGTTGGACTTTTATTCACTATATTTTATTGGTTGGAGTTTTTGATGATACTCACTTTTATGTCATAATATTTCTGCCTTAGTTGTTTAGACAGATTATTTATATATCATACGATTCATTTACTGCTGAATAAGCGCACCATTATTTGCATATTTTATTTTTAGGAGTGTGAGTTCATTGAATGGTAGCAGCTGTTCTACTTTGTTCACATTAATTTTCTCATAGCAGCGCACAAGATCTTTATCATATGTTAGGTATCTATTTACTCGGCATAACATCATCATTTACATTATACAAAAAATGGGCTAACTTTAAACATTTTTTGACCCTCCTCCGAAGGCCTATTGGCCCGAGGCGATTTACTGAGAACAAAAAGAATCCATACACCAATGCTATTTGATCCTGTCAAAATTGGCAATATAAGTGATTATTTAATAACTAATACGTACACCGAAAAAAAAAAAAAAAAAAAAAAAGGAAGGAGCATAGTGCTGAGCTTTGGTTTACCTTGTAAGAAGCCCCGCACTGACTACATGCCTAGTATACAATAATGCGCTAATAATGATGGGTAAGGAAGGCTTGCTTACTATAGCATTAGAAACTTGAAGCATTTCTTCAAACAATGAATCTTCCTGCTTGTGTCGACCACTTGTGTCTACAATAATGATTTCAAAGTTTTCATTCTTAAATTTCTCAACACCTTCATATGCAATGTTCACAGGATCCATCTCTGTGTAGCTGTATGAGAAGACATTTCAAACACATAAAATGTTACACACACACACACAAGAAAACGCAGAGTCCAGAGCACAAATTAGCATTCCATATAAATAAAGTAACAGCTAAAATGCCTACTAACACGTATCCCAGCTTCAGAATTTAAGATGAAAGTGCTCATGGACAACAAACCGTTTAGCCAATAGAAATAATAGTACTTAAAGTGGTTGTATTGTCCGCTTGGTGATTTTTACCCACAGGGGCAAATATTAAGTAAAAAATTAATATCTCCTAAACCTGCACGATTTAGGAAATAATTACCCTGCATGCAGCTGCTGACATCAGTGGCGCATGCACTCTGAAGGTCCGGCGTATCGTGCCTGAACTTTAGAGCTCCTTGCCGGAACAGAGGGCTCCAACGCACATGCGTAGGAGTGACGTCATTACGGCTCCGGCCACTCACGTCAGCGCCTGCGAACCCGGAAGAATGCGCCAAGGGAACATGTCAGCTCCCTCAGCGGTGACTGGGCGCCGCTGTGGGGGCTTCGTTCTAAGGTATTTCATAATGTGCTAGTCTTCTTTCTAAGGTATTTCATAATATGCTAGTATGTGATGCATACTAGCACATTATGCTATTGTCTTGTTTTTTTTTTTTTTCAGCGGTTTACTAGGGCTTTAAGAGAAATTATGTATTTACAAATGGGCAACAAATAATCAGGAATTGACAAATCTTAGGAGTCAGGAAAAGCCAATCTGCCAAAGAGAATTACATTGGTCAGCTAAAATTTATTTATTTATTAAGTATTTTTTATTCCTAGTGGTATGTGTTCTCTGGTTATTTTAGAACTGGAATAGCTGGCCAGCTGCACTCACAGACTCGGTTGTCAAACAATTAATTTCAACAAAAAAGAAGTATCCCGTAGAATTATATGTACTTTTATTGTATTTTATGCATGTTATTAACCTGTAAAGCCTCCCTTGTGTAGACATCTAAAAGCCCCAAGATTACTGCTGCTAGCGCTGCCATCTTGGATGTGATGCAATAGTATTCCTCTTCACTACTACCCCAGCAGGGAGGGTGGTAAGGAAGTGAAGGGCCTCCTTTTAAACCTGCTGCTGTTTACGATTAACATCTAGTATGTAATTAACTGCACTGACAAACTACGGTTGTGTTCTTTCCCTGCTTCCTGTATGAAACCCAAGCATTTTGTATTGTCTTAGTCAATCTGTATGCTTTGTCTTGCTCGTTTTGACAATAAAGCACCTTTGTACAAAAAAAAAAAAAAAAAAAAAAAAAAAAAGGAAGTGAAGGGCAGAGGAGCAGGGCTAACACAGATAATAGTTAGATACTCCCAGAAAAAGAGAGGGTTATGATGTGCATGGAGGGGGAGGGTTGTACTAGGGAATTGACTCTTCCTGGGAGTAGCTACATTTTGTGGCGAGTACACATGAACAGTTAGACCCCTTTCACACTGAGCCGCCCGGGCGTCGGCATTAAATCGAGGCTATTCTTACCATCGCTTTACCGTCGTTTTAGCAGCGCTATTCGGCCGGTAGCGGGACGGTTTTAACCCCTGCTAGCGGCCGAAGGGGTTAAAGCCGCCCACAAAACGCAGCTGCGTCGGCGAATTGCCGGCGGTATAGCAGCGCTGCCCCATTGTTTTCAATGGGCAGGAGCGGTGGAGGAGTGGAGTATTCACCGCTGCAAAGAAGCTGCTGGCAGGACTTTTTGTGACGCCCTGCCAGCGCAGCACCCCAGTATGAAAGCACTCGGGCTTCCACAATGGGTTTGCAGCTGAGGCTTTTTTTAGGCGCTATTTTTAGCGCTGTAGCGCCTGAAAAACGCCTCAGTGTGAAAGGGGTCTTAATAGAAATTCATTTATGGAAAGGAAAACATTGCAAGTAAGTAAGAAGTTTGTGATAGGGTCCCTTCAACTACATTCACGTATCTAAGCCATGGAGAACTTTCCTAAATTCTACAAGCCATAACATATATATAAAAACACCAATCATTGTTTGAACACTCACCACAAGTATGGAAAAATCAATAGAGCAGCTTATCCTTGATGGTCTTATATCTATGCACTCATCTTTTTAGAAAAATATAGTCAAACTCAAGTTGTGAGTCTTTACACTACGAATTCCCAAAGCACTCTTTGAATAGCATATCTTTTAGGCCTCATTCAAGCATCCGATTAGGAGCCAGGTGTGGCAAATATCGCCGTAAATCTGCAGGGGGGGGGGGAATCATAGGTGTGGGTGATCTGCTGTGGCCAGGAAGTCATCATACTTGCTGTACCACGGCCCACCATGTGAATGAGGCCTGTATCTACTCTTATGCCGCGTACACACGAGCGGACTTTACGGCAGACTTTGCCCGGCGGACTTTTCGAAGGACTTTCTGAATGAACGGACTTGCCTACACACAATCAACCAAAGTCTGTCGAATTCGTACGTGATGACAGTAGCCAATAGCTGCCCTAGCGTGGCTTTTTGTCCGTCGAACTAGCATACACACGAGCTGACTTTTCGACCGGACTCGAGTCCGTCGGATAGATTTGAAACATGTTTCAAATCTAAGTCCGTCCAACTTTTGAGAAAAAGTCCGCTGGAGCCCACACACGGTTGAATTGTCAGACGAAATCCCGTCCGCCGGGCAAAGTCTGCCGTAAAGTCCACTCGTGTGTACGCGGCATTAGTCTTTCTGGAACTTGGTTTTCAACTTGACTACCTGCAAAATCACTGGTTGTAACATGTATCTGATTAACCTGCCACAGATTATCTGGCTAGAAAATGACCAAAGACATATCATACCTGGCTTCTGAAAGTAAGGCTGGTATCAACACCAAAATAAGATTCCATGAATTGGAGTAGATTACTAGAAGTCTTTAGTCAAATAAGCACCTTACAGCAGCAAACGCTATGACGCTTGGTCATAGGGCTATAATTATTGAGCCTTATGACCAAGCATTGCCATAAGGTGGGCAAAAGCTGGTGAGTCAGAACTAAGGTAGTGTGGATGAAGGCTGATATGCAGGAAGCAGCACTGTGCATTTGTGTAAATTGGCATAAAGTTCCATCAATCATCAGGTCTTCAACTTATAATTAAAACTGAACTAGTATTACTAGGGGAACTCAGGAAAGCTGTTACATTGAACATGTGACTACAAGTTTATACATATTTCTGAAGTATAGGCTGTGCCCTATGAGCTGAGCTTTGTTACACAGGATATCTGGAGATTGTGACTGCACAGCCAAGAATCGCCCCTGCTCTCCATTGGCCAACTAGTGTTTTTTCAACAATTAACTACTACACTGGAAGTTAGGTGTAATATATTCCCAATTTGCACTGTTCACTACAGTCCTAAAAGATGTTTTACAGATTTTACTACTGAATGATGCAAAGCATATAGGAAACACCATACCTGCCATAGAATGGTATTCTGGCTTTTGTAGCATTCTGTTTCAATTGATCGAAGGCTCCTGTAAATGCACAACAATGTACAGGTTAGGTTTACCAACAGAGCTGTGTATTAGGGCTGGTTCACACCAAGAATCACACATGAAGAAGCTGTGCATTCCTGTACGATTCACATGCAGTTCTGTACAGTGTGATTTCAGCCCATTCATTTTGAATGGCGTTTAAAATTGCAACACACTGTACCATGCGATCCATTAGAGGGCCATATTGATCTGTTTGTGAACTACGCTGGAGGTACCATTAACTTAATATTGACACCCGTTGCAGTGCGCTCTGAACGCAGTGCAGAAAATGCGCACGGAATGCAGTTTTTCATCACCACGTTCTGGTGTGAACTGGCCCTTAAATAATGTAGCTACAAATGTTAATGAACATATAGAAGACTTATTATGTCTATTTAATGTTAACACTATCTTCAGGGAGCTGCGGTTTTCTGCACTGGATAAACACAGGTCACCCACTGGGACACATGGAAAATAGTTTTCCATGTGCCCCATGCACATTCCAATACTGGTGGACTGCAGTATGGGGAAAAACAGCAGGTCTGCAATTTTTCACAGCACACTGGATGGCACCATATGTTACCGCACAGCAGCGCAACACACCGCCTAGCTGTGCAAAGACATGAATGAAGTGTCACTATGTAATAGTTAATAAAGTTAAAAAAACAAGTAAGCATTGTGATGTTCCAAGACGAGCACTGGACCACTCCTAGCCAGAGCGGACATGGATAGTAGCCAGTTGCAGGCTATTGTGAACCTATCCAAAGCCAACATTTTTGCAAGTGTTAGAGCCCAGTTACATTTTGTTGGTGCTTTAACATGCATTACTTTTTTTTTTAATCAGATTTTATTCTTGAATGTTTTAATATAACAAATTACAGACAGGACAGATATTAAACAACAAGAACAAAAAAAGAAAAAGAAAATCTACAATATTTTAATAATAAATTCCCTTTTCCTTCTCTCTTCCTTCCCTTTAAGCAAACATATCAGCAACATTATATTTCTTGAAAACCATACATGTCACAAAATGTGAATCACAACACACTGTAATGCACTATGGTAAGTTGCAGCATGTTGCAACCCATATGCATTCAAAATTAATGGCCGTTGTTGCACACTACCGCAACACGATCAGGTAAATGGGCCCCTATGGAAACAGAGGAAGTGGTAAAACCCCTGTCGGGTTATTACTTCTGTGTCCCTACTGGGAAGAGCGATGGTGAATCTAACATTCTGCAGTTGTCACTAAAAGAGGTAAGGATAACTCTTCCAATAAGGACACCCTTTTAAAAGAAGATTTCCCCTATATTTTCTGCTATATTTGTAGGACTGGAAGTATAGGGGGTTTTAAACATTTTGCTATGCTATCCAAAACGGGAAAATAAATAAATAAAATGTTCTGGCTTAAGCTGTATATATTACAATACAATTACAAGCCCATTCTAATCTTCTTCACCAGTGAGAAGGATTGATGTGGTATATAATCTTCTTTACAGACACTTACCAGCTCTAAATGTGTCAGCACAAATTAAACATGTTTTCCATCCTTTCCTCTGATAATAGTAGGCCAGCTGTAACAAAATAAAGGCAATGTGTTTGTCTGTGTTAGTCTAATATAAAACATGTCCACATTACACAGTGCAGATATCAGTAGGAATGATTAGCTGCACTTAAGCCAGGAGGGCCAAAGCAGTACATTCTACATTACCTTTGAACAGGTGGTTGTTTTCCCACTTCCTTGTAACCCTACAAACATTATGACATTTGGCTTTCCTTTAGTAGGTGTCCATGCCTTTACTCCTGGATCCACCAGCTGCAGGAGACAGAAAATTGGCCATAAGCATATCATCATTTCAATGTACATTTTAGTTTAGTAAAACAACATCAGCATAAATGGTCAGCAGATCTAAAGCAGTGAAAAAATTTGAATCACTGAGTATAAGTATAGAGGTGAGGACATATTCTGATCTGCATACTTGTTCTTGGTCCATGATAAAGTGGGTGGGTTAGTACAAGAGCATTACTAGCAGTCTAGGGAGGTGGTCAGAAATGGCAACCCTTCAAATTCTCTCATTACAGGTTTACTTTAAATCTGAAGTTTTATCTGCTTAGATTTGTACTTACCTGGTTCCTCCACTCTCCTTTATCAACATGCCAATTCAATTTTTGGCTTCCTGAAAACAGCAGACTGCCCTAGGTTAAGCCCACATATGACCCAGAGCTTCCAGGATCAAAAGAACTGAAATTAAAATTAATAAAAGGGGTGAAGCAAGGACCAATCATATATGGAGGGAAAAGCTAGGATGCTGGATGTCCTTTAGCCTGGAAATGAGACGGGCTTTGTCTGAGATGCTACAGCTTGAAATGCACACTTGTAAAGCTCACAGTGTGCAGGGACAATGGAGGAATTAGGAGCCTGTACAGCTGTGTAAGAATGACAGCAAGGCTGAAGTTCAACTTTAAAGCAAAAACACCAACATACCTTGACCAGCTCCTTGAAGACAGCATGCTGAATCATTTTTCTCTTATTGAGACCAGATGCCATTTCTTCCAGATCAATTGCAGACCTGCAGAAAAAAAAAAAAAAAAAAAAAAACACACACACATGGTTTTGCTTTAATATATGCTCCCTTTATTGCATGATATCAAAGGGGAAGGTATATTGTTTTTTGGGCAATTTCTGCTATCTTTTATTCCAATAGAGAGGATTTTTCTCACTTCCTTTTGGGGCGATAGTGATCACAGACAAAGGATCTAAGCAGAAATCTTGCCAACAGTGACAGGAAAAGCAATATGAACAGTTTTATTAGACAGGGAAAGACTTAGAAATGTTATTAGGTTTTCTTTTTGTCTGCATCTTTTCACATCCTGTCCCATAGATTGTGGTCTACCACACTGGAAATGAGGAAAACCCTTCCCAATTGGGATATAGACAGCAATTCTTTTCCAGTCTAGATTAGAAATTAAATAAATGTTTTGGGTGAAGATTTGTTTAGAATCAGTTTTATATAACGATTTTGTTCGTATAAAATCTTCACAGTACAATAATATTATAATAAGATGGCTTCCATGACACTCATCTTGCACAGTATGTTTGGTATAAAGCAGAACAAAGTTCCTTGTCTGTGTTAAGAACACACTTACTTGACATTTTCTCTTAGTTGCTTTACAAGCTTAATGTTGACATCTGCTTCTAGTAGGGCTGTACATACTTCTTTCAGCATAGCACTGAGCACCTGCAAAGAAAACAGACAAAAATGGTCCTTATAAATGCCAGCTCACATTGCCTACTGGAACAAGGCTGCAAATAGCTGATCGACTCACACTCTATGCAAGTCATATAATACCTCTTTCAGAGGAATATTGGGAGAGGAGGATTAATGGTTGCAAACCTCAGACACAAAATATGAACAAAGTATATCCCTCTATAGTGTAGTGTATAGTCCCAATTAAGAGCACTAAGTGTCATTTCTGTCCACTGCTTTGTTCCTCTGCTATCAGCATGAGTCACTTCTGACAAATTTTCCTGGCACCAAGAGAAAAATGGTGACGAGAGGGACCTCCAGCAGATTGACAGCCTCAGCTCTGTTCCTGTGTGAATGGGGACGTGTCTCTTCCTTCCAATCAGCTCTCAGAGCTCTCCTCATTGAGCTCTGCAGAGTGTAACTTCAACTCTCCGCCACCTTTTTCCTGAACTCTCAGACAAGCTTATAAATTCAGCACTTTGAACGGATGAAGAAAACAGAGGGCTGCAGATAGACAGGTACAACATACATAGGAGGATTTGTTTCATTTCTGTGTATCACATGAGGATAGTGCCTTCACTGGGTATATGTAGGGGTTTACAACCACTTTAAGGTGAATTTGAACTGCCTAAAACATTTCCAAGGTGAAGTGAGGACACTACACCTGTGATAGTCTTCAACTTAGGCCACATGTCCCTTTTGGAGCCCTTTCAATCTCTGGCCAAGGTTGTGCATTGGGCTTCATTCGCTGCTCAAGTAAAAATTAGGGCCATACCTTTTTTATCCAATGGCAAAACTTCAACAGTAAGACTATGCCCTGGCATTTGACAGTTAAAGAGGAAGTAAACTCCCATGCATAGTTTGTACCTATAGGTGAGCCTATAAAATGGCTTACCTATAGGTACTGTAAATATCTCCTAAACATACATTGTTTAGGAGCTACTTACTATATATGCAGCCAATCAGGTCATCGAGGCATGCGTTCTGAAGGAACGGCCACCCATCACGCAGCTGGAGTCCATGGACCCGGAAGGAAAATGGGTGAAGATGGATTCTGCCTCCAGCTTGGTTTTCAGGTAAGTTTCACATAATGTGCTAGTATGCGATGCATACTAGCACGTTATGCCTTTACCTTGCAGGTCCGAAAAAAACCCCCTAAACAAACAACTAGCGGTTTACAACGGCTTTAAACAACATGATTTGGGTTCAGTGGTTGGAAGGGACAGAACTTAACCTCCACTTGAGCAGAAGTCAAGTCCCCATTTGTATAGTCTGGGCCCAGGACCCATGGGACCCTACAGGGATAAAGGCATCCATCCTGCAACTTACATAGGAACTTGATGGAACCAAAGGGCCTGCACTTCAGCACTGTTGTCAAGCTTGGAATAACTTTAGGCTAGTCTGGTTCGCTTCAAAATGTTCAGGGTCTTAGAACCATATTCTGAACAAGAACTGTTCCATTTATGCACTTATATATGAGTAGTTAATCAGTTTTGACAAGAATATCTATCAAAACAGTTTAGAAGATACAGAAGATACAAATGTACAAAAGCATTTTGTTAAAGGATAAGTTCACCTTTGGGAACATGTAACATGTTCCCGCTGCTCTCTGATCACCACCCCCCAGTTAAATGATTCTTCCTGTCATTGTATAATTGCCTGCCCAAATGAGCAGACAGCTTACACTGACAGTCTGCAGGAGCACTGCACTGCACTAGCTATCTTCTGATCATGGATGCAATACATTCCAGGCTCCTACAAAAAATAAAAAAATACATTTTTTTTTTTTTTTGCAGGTAAAAAAAAAATGGAAAAGTGCATTTATTATTTATTTGGTAAAGTGAACCTATCCTTTAATCCAGTGAGCAAATAAACCAGTGATAATAATCGGGGTATTTACCCCACTAAACAGTCAAATTCCTTGTTGCCGCAGCTTACCGTGGAATAAAAGACAAAACCTAACTGGTTACTTTTTTTTTTTACCTTATTCTCTTCCTCAATTCTTTTATATTTTCAGTGTAACCAATCAGAGCTCACTCAGCTGAAGCCAAAACCATACATGATAGGTTCTGATTGGTTGCTATGAGCTCCTGCACTAAAGAATTCACACTCTTAATGGTGGTATAAGACCATCCAACAGGAAATGTTAGTAAGGATGGGCAAACAAACGCAGACACAGAAGACAATTACTTCATTTAATGTATTAGAAGAGTAAAAAATCCAGCACCAGTGCAGCTTGAAATATACACTTTTACTTTATTTCAACCATTTAAATATAAAAAGGAACCATTCCTGTTACAGGAATTGATTTACTTTATTTCATCCATCAAAACAAAAAACAAATCAATTCCAAGAACAGGAATTGATTCCCTTTTATGTTTCGATTGATAAATAAAGTAACAGTTTTTATTTCAAGATGCCCTGGTGCCGGATTTTTTACTTTTCTATTGAATATTTGGACATCTAGTACTACGCGAGTCCGAGCACAGATGTCTTGATCTCATCCTGCTAACCTTCACGGAATTTTGCGACTGTAGCACTTTCCCACTTATTAAATTGAATGTACGTACTTTAATTTGCTGCATTAATAAAAGGCTAAAACCTGCTGGGTACACCAACTACTGTGCCTGGTTACTGGGGTTTTCTGGCAATGAAGAAAAATACCAAAACTCTAGAGGACAAATATTATTTTAGGAAAATCTTACCTCCTCATTAATGATTGTGGCATTGCTCAAAGAGCGTAGCGCCGATGTGATCTTCCGTCCAAGGTCGGCTAAAACCATTTTGGCTCTTTTCTGTAACGCACTTTACCCTAGAACAAAAATACACAAGGCAAAAATAAGTATACTGGGGCTTTCCATAGGATCACACAATTTCCAATGTAAGGGTCAGAGTAATTCATCTGCTGTTACATTTTACCAACCCTTGCATGGAAGAACCGCTTAGTGAGTCATTGACCCAGGACAAGCATGTGCATGTTCAGTGCACTCACCGGCCAGTAAAAGAGGGAGAACAATAATAGCAATGCAGATAGTACCTTCACAAATAAGTCAGCAATGGACTCTATAGATCAGTGGTTCTCAACCTGGGGGTCAAATGACAATTTGCCAGGGGTCACCAAATCCTGGGCTGTTCCTGAAGCCTGCACCACTCTCCCAGCCGTTTCGCAGCCACCCAGCAGCCTTGCCATGGAGCCTGTGGAAGCCCAGCTGGGCCGTTCCTGGAGCCCGCGGCCGGCCGCCCACTCAGCCTTTTTACCAGCCATTAATTCAGTTCATGGCATGCCTTGGGGAGCAGAGACAGGAGGTCAGCTGAAAGGTGAGAAATGTGAAGTGGGAGGGGCTGGAGGAGACCCTATCTCCTGATTTCTGCATAGGTGTCACTGCTGCGAGACACCACAGAGCTGGAGACACAGTGAGTCACACTACCTGTGATTAGAGTTGCCATTAAAAGTCCCCACTACAGTTCTCAGATCAGCAGATGACCTTGATCAAGAGCACCTAAGTTGGCTGATCAGAACTCCCCGCCAGCACTGCCACTCATCCCAATTCCCATCACCTCCCAAGGTGTAAGAGAAGGAATAAAAATAGAGAATACATGAAAAGGAAAGGAAAAGAGGGCGAGGAACAAAGAAAAAGGGAGAGAAAGAATAAGAAAAAGACAGCTAGAGAGAGGAATGGGGGGAAAAAAAAACAAGAAATTAGGATAGAGAGAGATAAAAAGGAAAGAAAGGAGAACACAGAAAGAGTGGTACATCCTTAAATTGTACCATAAGGGGTTTTAATACTGTACAAGTGGAAAGGACTCAGGAAGCGCTAAATGTCCGTGGGTTAGGGTCACAAATTCGTTGTCTTGCCTTGGGTACTGACAACCCACGCTACGAAAATAATTTTACTGTTAGGGGTCCCCACAACTTGGGAAATGTTATCAAGGGGTCACGGCACTAGAAAGGTTGAGAACCACTGCTAGAGAGTCTTTTCACCTATCTTCCTATGACTTGTGTGGGCTTGGAAAAGTTTATCTGATGCAGCCATGACCTTCTGCCTTAGCTGCAATTGTTAGGGTGGGTATGTCACACTAGAAACGTTGTAGCAGCTACAAGTGTCCATTTTCTCTGGTGATTTGTAGCAGTATACAGAGTTGCTGCTATACAATTGGCTACAATGCTTCTCTGGGTAGCTACAGATCACTGGTCTATCAGTCATGAGATTTTGTGATACTGAAGCTGGTCATTCTGTAGCTTGCTCCAAATGCTTCATGAAGTCAATCATCCTGTGATCAGATGTTCCAAGTGATTCATTACCTAGTAAATGATTTTGACTGCAATTGATTTGTAGCAAATAAATAAATAAATAATAAAAAAAAAAAATCTGCCCTCCTTTTCTCACTGAGAATAGAATGATTTGTGATTGGCCACCAACTAATTATTGTTCTAGATAATATCTGCAATCAATCCGGCATTCTTACTTTCTCCCCTCTACAACCTCTTTTTCTCAAGCAATGCTAGAATCAGTTACACAGCATAAGTCAGAAACTGCAGGGCTAGAATAAAAGCAATCATACTGTACAGGATATTTCCAAGTGATAAAACAGATTTGGGCACCACCTAAAGTATATAGTGTATGCTTAAAGTGGTTGTAAACCTTTACAGACCACTTTAACCTACAGGTAAGCCTAGATTAAGGCTTACCTGTAGGTGCAAGAAATATCTCCTTAACCTACACGGTTAAGGAGACATTTTCCTAAAAACGGGCACGGCGCAGGCGCACTGAGCTAGTGAAGGTGATCATGCCGTCACTGGCGGCGCATGCGCCGGAGTGACATCATTGTTGCTCCGGCCAGTCAAAGCAGCGATACCCGGAAGTCACTCCGGGTATCATGGCGGTGACGGAGGGGTTGAACGAGGGTCGCTTCGGGGGCTTCGATCTCAGGTAAGTAATTCATAATGAGCTACTATGCTATGCATACTAGTTCATTATGCCTTTGTCCTGCAGGGTGTGTTTTTTTTTTTTTAGAGAGGGTTTACTTCCTCTTTAAGGCCCCATGTACAGGGGGGACGATGCTAAACGCATGTTCAGAGGCAGTTGGACGCTTTTTTCAACTGCCCTGAACTCATTCAATGTTATCCTATGTGACCATGTACACAGTCTTGTTTATTGCCGTTTCTTCGAAAGCGAAAAAATGGGTTCAGATGCTGAAGTTTCCGACGTTTCAGGCGCCAAATGCATCTAAATGCGACAACCCGCGTTTTGTTTATAGGCCTTTTTCGCCATTTAAAAAAAAAAATTAGAAACGCTTCTAAACGCGGCTAAACGCCACTAAACGCAGCATGTAAACGCGGCAAAACGGACGTTTTAAACGTGGGTTACTATCTGTCAAGTTAACTCGTTCAGGAGAGGTTAAAAAAATGTCCCGTGTACATTACGCCTTATGCCCCGTACACACAATCCGATTATCGTACGTCAGATCGTCTGACTTTTGTTGCATAGAAATAATATCGAATACAACAGTGCAAAATGTGCTCTATTTAGTTACGATTTTTGACCTACGATTCCGGAAAAACCTTCCGGTGTGCGTAGCTACGTATCAGAAATTATATCAAATACGTGTGACCCTAAAATATTCTGCAAGCTTTATTATTAATAATATTATTCCTATTTTCAAGGAATATCCTGATAAATAATTAACTACAATATTATCATCTGATTGATTCTTGACGAATATTATGATCGACTACAGGCGAGTTTCTGTTCCTATATAGGAGTATTTTCGCAGTACAAACATTGTTTACGGTCACCCATCTCCTTCCGGGTTATTTTCGTGTTTCCGATCATGCGTGGTGTTTGTCTATCGACTTTTAGCGGACACATACTGTACTGATTACACGATTGTCATAGGATGGGCTGTCGTCCGAGCAAAGTTTTCGTGTTTGTCCCTTAGGATTTGGTTGAACGGACTGGCGTAATCGTCTGTCGAAAGTAGGGCTGGGAGATTTTCTTAGAAAAAAAATCTTCGATTCCCTTAAAAAAAAAAAAATTCGATTCACGATTCGAATCGATTTTTTTTTTTTCCTTTGGAAACCGCGCCGGTCCTGAGGCGCTGCGGGCATGAGCTTTTAGGCAAGGCCGCAGCTTCGGCCTAGTCCGTGGCGTCCGGCCTCGCGGACTAGGCCGAAGCCGTGGCCTCACCTAAAAACTCCTTGCCCGCAGCTCTTCAGGCCCGGCGCGGTGTCAGCGCCAGTCCGGAGGCGCTGCGGGCATGAGTTTTTAAGCGAGGCCGCGGCTTCGGCCTAGTCCGTGGCGTCCAGCCGTAGCCGCGGCCTCGCCTAAAAACTCGTGCCCGCAACGCCTCGGGACCGGCGCACTGAAAAAAGAAAAATCTAAAAAAATCGATTTGCTTACATTTTGAATCGATTTGACCTTTTTTTTTTTTTTTTTTTTTTTTTTTATTGAAAGAATGAATACAACAGTATATACTGAGTAAAAAATACAACTACAAAACAGAAACAATCTGTGACACGGTAATAACAGAGGAATGTTGGGATTTTTTACAAACTACTACTTGTACTAAAATAGAATTTTTATAACAGCTTACCTGTAAAATCCTTTTCTTGGAGTACATTATGGGACACAGAGCCTTAAGTATTACTTAATGGGTTATGGGCCACCTTTAGGTGTTGACACTGGTATACCCAATCAAGGAAGTTTACTCCCTATATAACCCCTCCTCCTTCCAGGAGCACATAAGATTTGTAGCAAAGCAATATACTTAAATCCTAAAAAAGGGAGGAGGGAATTCTGTGTCCCATGATGTACTCCAAGAAAAGGATTTTTTACAGGTAAGCTGTTATAAAAATCCTATTTTCTTTATCGTACATCATGGGATACAGAGCCTTAAAGCAGGGTTCCCATTTAAAAAAATAAAATAAAAGTCAGCAGCTACAAATACAGCAGCTGCTGACTTTTAATCGGACACTCACCTGTCCAGCGATGCGGGGGATCGAAGCCCCGCTAGTCCCCCCCCTCCGCTTGGCGGCGCCAGCATTTTAACTGTGGGTGCACAGCTGTGGCTTCACAGCCAGGCACTCACTGCGCATGCGTGAGCTACGCCACACGCTGTCACTGGCCCCGCAATCATCTGGGACCGGTCACGTGTCCCAGATGATTGACAAGAGGGAGGGTGGAGAGGCGATCTCCCTTCCTGCACCGAGGGAAGTGACGTCAGGAGCCCAGGCACCGAAGGAGGCAGACTACGAGGGACCCCCTAGCAATAGGCATTTAGAGGTGAGTAAAAAAAAAAAAAAAAATTTTCTCCAAATGTTTTTTTGACATTTTTTTTAAGCACATTACTAATTTTTTTTTTTTTTTTTTTTGGGGTGGAACTCCACTTTAAGGAATTACTTAATGGGACGTCCCATAGCAATGCTACTTGAGGGGAGGGAGACACAACCCGCAGGGTACCTCCAGACTTGAGGATCTATACTGCCTACAGCACACTGCGCCGAAGGCGAAATCCTCATACCTCCTTACATTCACCTGATAAAATTTTGTGAATGTATGCACTGAAGACCAAGTTGCAGCCTTACAGATCTGAGCCATGGAGGCCTGGTGACGCACTGCCCAAAAAGCATTAACTGACCTGCTAGAGTGCGCCTTAACTTCAAAAGGGGGAATCTTACCCCTTAAATCATAAGTTTGAATTATAACTTGTCGAATCCACTTAGCAACAGTGGATTTTGATGCTGCCTGTCCTTTTTTAGGACCCTCTGGCGGAATAAATAAGATATCAGTCTTACAAATCTGAGCAGTTGCCTTTAAAAAGATTTTCACTGCTCTCACCACATCAAGACAATGTAATGACCTTTCTTCCCTGGGACATGGTTTTGGAAAAAACGATGGCAGGACAATATCCTGGTTCAGGTGAAAACCTGAGACCACTTTTGGCACAAAGCCTGGACGAGGGCTTAAAGCAGTTGTATAGTCTTTTTTTTAACTTTTACCTACAGGTAAGCCTATAATAAGGCTTACCTGTAGGTAAAAAAAATATCTCCTAAATCTGTACGGTTTAGGAGATATTCCCCTTGCTATGAGCCGCTGACTGCAGCGGCGCATGCGCACAGGGGATTCTCGGCTGAAGGCCCGGCAACTGCCGGACCTTGCCGGGAAAGAAATCTCCTGCGCGCACGCGCGGGAGTGATGACATCGCGGCTCCAGCCACTCACAGCGCTGGAACCGCTATACCCGGAAGACACGACGAGGCAGCATGTCAGCTACCTCGGCGTGGACCAGGTAAGATACCGACGCCTCGTTTTAAGGTAAGTATTTCATAATGAGCTAGTATGCGGTGCATACTAGCTCATTATGCCTTTTGCTTTACAGGGGTAAAGAAAAAAAAAAAAAATTTTCAGCGGGTATACAACCGCTTTAACACCACTCTGTATTCATGAAAAATCAAATATGGCTATTTACAAGAAAGAGCAGCCAATTCCGAAACCCTCCTTGCTAAGGATATAGCAACCAAAAATACCAACTTCCTTGTCAAAAGGACTAATGCCGTGTACACGCGGTCGGACTTTTCGACTACAAAAGTCCGACAGCCCGTCCGACAGATTTTCGGCGGACTTTCAACAGACTTTCTAACGACCGGACTTGCCTACACACGATCACACAAAAGTCCGACGGATTCGTACGTGATGACGCACACCGGACTACAATAAGGAAGTTGATAGCCAGTAGCCAATAGCTGCCCTAGTGTCGGTTTTTGTCCGTCGGACTAGCATACAGACGAGCGGATTTCTGGGTCCGGCGGAGTTACAACCTAAAGATTTGAAGCATGTTCCAAATCTAAAGTCCGTCAGATTTGTGGCTGGAAAAGTCCGCTGAAAGTCCGGGGAAGCCCACACACGATCGGATTGTCCGTCGGACTTTTGTAGCCGAAAAGTCCGACCGTGTGTACGCGGCATAAGGGAATATGTTGTATCGGTTCAAATGGCTGTTTTTGTAACACAGACAAAACTAAGTTTAGGACCCAAGGGTTCAAGTGAGGTTTGACGGGCAGATTAAGCCGCGTTACCCCTTGTATAAAACCCCAGACTAAAGAATGAGTAGCAAGTGGTCTTTTAAAAAAAAGACTGATAAACCTGAGACTTGGCCTTTAATAGTACTCAAGGCCAATTTCATTTCTACCCCTAATTGTTGAAAGGCAAGAATTCTGCCTATGATATATCTCTGACGGTGCCAACCCTTGGATTCACACCAGGAAACATAAGCCCTCCAGACTCTATAATATATAGTTCTGGAAGTTGGCTTCCTTGCATTAATCAGGGTAGAGAGAACTGACCCGGAAAGCCCACGTTTCTTCAGAATGTGGGTTTCAATAGCCAAGCCGTTAGAGACCGTAAGGAAGGAAGGATGGAATATCGGTGCCTGAGAGAGCAGATCTGGCCATAGTGGGAGGGACCATGGGCCCGCCACTGCCATCTTTATGATTTCTGCATACCATGAGCTTCTGGGCCATGCTGGTGCCACCAGAATTACTGGCTTTCTTTCCAGCCTGATCCTGCAAAGAAGTCGTGGCAGCAACTGAACAGGGGGGAATGAATAGATCAGTGAGAACTCATCCCTTCGGGTCACCAACACATCCGTTCCACATGCGAATGGATCCCTTGTTCTGGCCACAAAATTGACTAACTTCATGTTGAACCTGGACGCTAGAAGATCTAAGTCCGGAGTCCCCCATCTTTAGCAAAGAGCCTGAAATATGTCAGGGTGAAGAGACCATTTCCCTGGGAATAACTGCTGGTGACTTAAGTAGTCTGCCTGCCAATTCTCTACTCCCGGAATGAAGACTGCCAAAAGGCACGGAACATTCCTTTCTGTCCAAGTTAGAATATGGTTCACCTCTCTCTGCGCTGAGAGACTTTTGGTGCCCCCCTGGTGATTGATATAGGCCACAGCTGTGGCATTGTCGGATTGAATCCTGACAGGACAATCCCGTAACCTGAAAGTCCAGGCCTTTAGAGCCAGACGTACTGTCCGAATCTCTAGAATATTGAAGGGCAGGGTTCTTTCGGTTCTTGACCACTGTCCCTGGACAGTTGTCTTTTCTAGTACTGCTCCCCAGCCTGAAAGGCTAGCATCCGTTGTTACCACTTTCCAGATGACTGGTCTGAAGTATTTTCCTTTCAGCAGATTCTGGGTTAGTAACCACCAAGTGAGGCTTTGGGACACTCTTGGGGACAGCTGCATTGGCAAGTCTAAAGCTTGAATTGTTTTGTTCCAAGCAGACAGGATACTGTTTTGCAACAGTCTTGAATGAAACTGGGCATAGGGAACTGCTTCGAATGAAGCCACCATGGTTCCTAGCAACCTCATGCAAAGGCGAATGGAGGGATCGCCATTTGACCTGACCATCTGCACCAGCTCTCTTATGGAGTTGATCTTTGCCGGAGGCAAGAACATCCTTTCCTGGGCTGTGTCTAGGATCAGACCCAAGTACTGCGGTATTAAGGAAGATTTCTCTAGGTTGAGAATGCAACCCAAACTTTTCAGATAGTTGGTTGTAGTGCGAACCCTTTGCTCCAAATGAGCCACTGACTGATCTATTAGCAATAGATTGTCTAGGTACGCTACGACTGTTATGCTCTGTGCCCTTAACCTGGCTAGAGGTGAAGCCAGCACTTTGGTGAAAACCCGGGGTGCTGTGGCTAGCTCGAAGGGCAGGGCTACAAACTGGAAATGCTGCTGTACTAACTCGAACAGCAGAAACTTTTGATGAGTGGGAAATATAGGGAAATGCAGATATGCATCCCTAATGTCGATTGATGCCAGAAGATCTCCTCCTTGAAGGATAGAAACTACTGACCTGATCATCTCCATGCGAAAGGAGCGGATCTTTAGGAACCGATTTAGATTTCTTAGATCTAGAATGGGTCGGACGTCTCCATTTGGTTTTGGTACCATGAAAAGATTTGAATAAAACCCCAGACCTTGCTCTTTTGTGGGGATCTGTATGATCACCCTTTGAGATCTTAATCGGTCTAGTGCCTGAAACAGGGATTGTCTCTTCTCTGGATCTTTGGGAACGCTGGACCTCAGGAAGCAAGACGGTGGAAAGTCCCGAAATTCCAGCTTGTACCCCAGCGTTACCGTGGAGATGACCCATCTGTCATGAATGTACTCTTTCCAGACTTCTGAAAACTGCAGAAGTCTTCCCCCCAATTTGGTGAGGGGGGGTTGCCTCTTCATGATGAGGCTTTAGGATTCTGCTTTGCAGGTTTCCGACCCCAGGACTTCTTTTGAGCCTAGGTTTGACCCTGAGGTTTTCGTCTAGAGTCTGACAGCAGAAGCCGTTGCCACTGCCTAGAGGCGGAAGCCCCTGGCGCAGGGGAAAGAGCCGTTTAAATGAAGGGCGTTTATACTTTTTTTGACTGGCAAAAGAGTACTTTTCCCACTAGAAATTGTTTGGATATATTTATCAAAGTCTTCTCCAAATAGAAGTTCCACATGAAAGGGGAACCCAGTTAGGAGGTTTTTACATGGTGCTTCAGCTGACCAATTTTTTAACCACAGGATTCTACGCATATGCACGAGCATAAGCGTAAGGCGGGACGCCTGGTGAATAGAATCTTTAATGGCATCTATGGCAAAGCATAATGCTTTTGGAGGTTCAGCCAAATCCCAAGCTTGTTGTGCAGGAAGCTCTCTAAGGGCCTGTTTAAATTGGTCCTTTAGGGATTGGCAGACACTTATTGCAGCGACTGCAGGCTGAGTAACGGCAAATGCCAAGGAAAAGGCAGACTTTAGCAGGGATTCCAACTTTTTAGCTGTTGGATCCTTAAGCATCTGTGCATTGTCTACAGGACAAGTTAGGCTATTATTCACATTGGAAATCGCAGCGTCAATTGCTGGTACTTTCCATCTTTTGGAGAATTTCTCCTCCAGAGGATAGAGAATTTAAAATCTCTTAGGAGGGAAAAAATGCTTATCCGGGTGATCCCATTCAGCAAAAATAAGCTGTTCTAGTAATGCATGTGCAGGAAACGCATGCAAAGGATGAGATGGTTTTAAGGAACCCAAGGAAGAAGCCGAGCTTTCAGGAGACTCCGTTAGGGGTAGCATGAAAGTAGAACGAACCACCTCTGTAAGAGTTTGTATCAGCAATTTCTCAGATTGAGAGACTGAAAAAGGTTCATCTACCGTTGTTTCCTCCGCAGAGGAATCATCGGTTTGCTTTTCCTGCTGATCGACTGAGGGTAACACCTCATCCTGTGCCCACTGTTCCCCTTGAAAAGGTTCTGAAGTGGGGGAATGGGATCTAGCATGCTTCCTATCCATTTGAATGGAGGATGCAATTAAAGCCGCTAATCTTTCTTCCATACCCTGCAGGGAGGAGGAAAGGGCATCTTCAGTCATGTATACAGGGGCTGAGATGTGAGAAGCAGCTGCACCATCAATTTGTTCCAATGGCTCACCCTGGCTTGCCATAACTGGTAATTCAGGAGAGGATGACAGCGTGGAAATGCAACTCGAGATCCTAACACCTGGGGGTGAAACCTTTAGTATCTTTTTGGTTTTTGTAGGGTCTGTTTTGGCAGGCATAGTCCTAAGTACAAAAACAGAGGCACTATACAAATTTGCACTTAATTGCTGAAAATAGTCATGACTTTTAAAGCCACTATAAAGTTGAGCCTAGTGCTGGGAAAAAGGTGTCGTTCCTGTATTAGGAATTCCAGTTTTGCAACCCATACGTGTCCCACAGCTCCTGTGTCCCTGTGTTGCAGGCTGCTTGTCTCTTCCTCATCAGTCGAGGAGAGACTGTAACAGCTGTGGTATTTATCTGTTTTTAGCCTGCCGTGTGTCCTCGTGGACGTTCACGTTTAGGCCCCGCCCCCTCTGAGAAAAAATTCTGCCCCTTTTTCTATTTAAAATGTTCTCGCACCTGTGCGCTGTGTTTTTCGGATTCCAGACCTAACATGGGGGGGGGGGTCGTCTTATACGCCGGGTATGAAGCGGGGGTCGTCTTATACACCAGCCGCCGGATGCTCACTGAATGTGCGGTAATAGTGTATACATACACTCGCGGTAATAGTGCATACATGACTGCCCGGTGACCCTGCCCCAGGCCAATATAAGTAGTGGCATACCGCGCACCCGGCATTAGATCGGGAGAGAGCGTCGAGTCAACATCAGAAGAACAGGAGGGAGAAGACAGTGAAGACCCAGCAAAAGAGCTAGAAGATAGCGGAGAAGACAGCAGACAGAGGGAGAAGAACTGGAGAGGGCTAGAAGACATCAGCGGAGAAGACCTGCAGAGGGGGGAAGAACCAGCAGAGCCAGAAGACGTCAGTGGAGGAGGCAGAAGAGCCGGAGAGGGATGAAGAGATCGGAAGAGATGACAACACTGTCTTAATAAATTAATTTAAAAACCTATGTAATGTGTTTTATTTTTGACATTTTTTTTTTTTTTTAGGTGAATGGGTAGGGGTACAATGTACCCCATACTCATTCACATATGGTGGGGGGCCAGAATCTGGGGGCCCCCTTGTTAAAGGGGACTTCCAGATTCCGATAAGCCCCTGCCCACAAACCCCAATAGCCAGGGTTGTCGGGAAGAGGCCCTGGTCCTCATCAACATGGGGACAGGGTGCTTTGGGGTGGGGGGCGCCCCAAAGCACCCACCCCCCATCTTGAGGGCATGCGGCCTGGTACGGTTCGGGGGGGGGGGCGCTCGCTTGTCCCCACCCACTTTCCTGACCTGCCGGGCTGCGTGCTCGGATAAGGGTCTGGATTCTGAGGGGCCGTTTTTTCGGCGTGGGGGTTCCCCTGAAAATCCATACCAGACCAAAGGATCTGGTATGCCCTTGGAGGGGGAACCCATGCTGGTTATTTTTTTTTAAATTTGGCGTGGAGTTCCTATTCAAGATCCTCAGAGCACAAGTCGCATGCCAAAGTCGGGTCAGTTAAGACAGTGATCCGACTTCAGTGATATTCAATGGGCTGAAGTAGGATCAAAGTCGGACCAAAGTAGTGCAGGGAGCATTTTCAAAGTCGGACCAACTTGTCGGACCAGTCAGACTTGTCGACTGCCGGACCAGTTAAGACGGCTCCCATAGGGAAACATTGATTTTCATACGTCATGAGCTCCCAATATCAGAGCGTTTGTCGTACTAGTGTGAACCCGGGCCTAAGGCCGGGTACACACTGGTACGTCACGACTGTTGTACGAGTGTTATCCTACTTTGCCCTGCGACATCGCTCCAACATCGGTCCTACTTCCATCCTACTTGAATGAACAAGATAAGATTTTGCTCCGACTTTGAGATAGCACGACTTGTCCTTTGACCAGTCAAAACAATCCCAGTGAGACATATATTCCTTTTACTGCTGCTGTAATCACCATGTCGGATGTCACAAGTCAGATGGTAAGGATAAGGATCTTACTTTGATCTGACTTCAATGATATTCAATGGGCTAAAGTAGGATCAAAGTCGGAACAAAGTAGTGCAGGGAGCATTTTCAAAGTCGGACCAACTTGTGTCAGACCAGTTAAGACTTCTCTCATAGGGAAAGATTGATTTTCACGCATCATGCGACATGAGCTCCCAATGTTGGAGCGTTTGTCGTACAAGTGTGAACCTGGCCTTTGGCCCCTTTCACACGAGCTTTCGGATCACGTCTGCCTGTCAGTTTTTCAGGCGGAACTGAACGGACACTCCATTCACCCATATGGGGCAACGGATGTCAGCTGTGACTCTGACAGGTCCCTCTCAGCACAGTGGGCGGAGAGGGACCTGTCATCTGCCTGCTCAGCGGATCGATGCCCCGCTGAGCAAGGGGAGTTCACCAAATGAACAAGTCCGTGTGAAAGGACCCCAAAGCCTGGTACATACGTTAAGCTTTCTTTCATTTAACCCAGCGAGCTGAATGAAAAAAACTGAGAGGTCACCATACTAACTATGCAAAGTTAGTACAGCGGTCTCCCCCACTGTGCTATTGTGTTCTGACAGGAGTACCAACAGGAATACCAACCCCCACGAGAACACAACAGTCAGCGCTTAAGTGAGGCTAGTCACTTATGGTGCCCTCCGACTGTACACAGATTGCACACTTTTTTTTAAAGTTAGCCATATACATTAGATTTTTTTTACAATCTGGCTTTCAGACATACAAAAACAATGTAATACGAAGGCCTTCTTAAACAGCCCAATCAGCAAGGCTCTTGAGATACAGAATTGTTGGTGGAAGGCAAAGGGAGATTGTACAGTTAGACTGAGGTCACTTTGCCTACAGACACCAAGAAATAGATATAATCTCTATCTATATATATATATCTCCATTCCCTGCCTGGAGAAGAGTTCGCCGTTTGCTGATCACCACTCCCCACCTGAAAGATGCTGCTGTCAAGAGATCTTCTCCCTATAGACATGTACTGTATGTATTTTAGAATCACAAGCTTCCAGTAGAAGTACCGTACATACTTGAGTATAAGTCATTCCGAGTATAAGTCGAGGCCCTAATTTACCACAAAAAAAAAAAAAAAAAAATGGGAAAAACGTATCGACCCGAGTATAAGACGAGGGTGAGAAATGCACAGCTACTGAAAGTGGAAAAGAGGGTCAACAATGCCCATTTGCAGCCTCCCTGTGCCCATTTGCATGCCTCACTGTGCCCATTTGCAGCCATAGGTCCCCCGAACTTCAAACTCGGTAGTTAAGGGTTCCTAGATGCCCCCTAGCTTCAGCCAAAATTTGGGGTCTCTGAACCCAAAGGGTCCCAAAATGACATTGCTGCAGATGGACACAGTTGACCGAATTTGGGGCCCCGTATCTTGGGGCCACTTAGTGCTAAGAACCCCAATTTGGTGTGCAAACCCAGTGGAACTAGCACCATAAAATATCCAAAGCTGGGGTTTCTAGCACCAAGTGGCCCCGAGATACAGGGCTCCAAAAATCGGTTCAGAAAATGTCAAGCACTTTTCTGCAGCAGAGAATGACATTTTCCGAACCGATTTTGGGGCCCCGTATCTCGGGGCCACTTAGTGCTAGGAACTTCATCTTTGGATATTTTGTGGTACCAGTTCCACTGGGTTTGCACACCAAATTTGGGGTTCCTAGCATTTTTTGCTGCAGAAAAGTGCTTGACTCGAGTATAAGTCGAGGGGGGCACTTTCAGCACAAAAAAATGTGCTGAAAAACTCGACTTATACTCGAGTATATACGGTACTGTGTGTGATCTGGGAGACACATGCTCTGTTTATCTTGCCCTGTCTGCCATGTATGATCAGCCTAAAAATATATCGAAAGCCAAAACTTATTTTGTTTTAGATTAGGGAAGGGTTAGAGCCTCTGCCGAGTTTTTATTTCTTGCTGTGAAGATTCATACTTCTATTTGTCCCAGTAAGAGGAAATTTAAACATTCTGAGCTGTCATCAGAGCAAGGAGAAAGGGAAAAATCTTCCAATGGGGACACATGCTCCTGTGATAACTTTGTAAGATGGGAATTTACTTTGAGAGTAACTGCAGTCCCCTTGATTCTGGTCCCCCCCCCAGGGCCCAGGATCTTCTTAAAGGAGAAGTACAGCCAAAGCTCATTTGGCTGTAATCCTATGGATCACAGGAGTGTAGTTCGTTCTGCACTCCTGTGACCCATTTTCAGCAGACTGAAGTCCGTGTCTACTAATGTCACAGAGCCGGTCCAGGCTTGGGTAAGACAACATGGAGTCGGGATCCGCCAGGTGCCTGGACCAGCAACCAGCTCAGCCTCTCATCGAGCCGATGAGAACCTGAGCCGGCTGCTCCCGCCCCCTCAACAGCCCAGCACTCCAGTGAGTGAGGAGGGGCAGAGCAGAGAGCCAGAGACTGACAGTCACCAGCTCTCTGCTCATGGAGCTCTGAGAACCGAGCGATCAGCGGTGTTAGATCACTCGGCTCTCAGTGTTGGAGTCCACGGGGGACTGATGCTGCATCCACCCAGGCAAGTATGATTCTGAAAAAAAAGTCCCATAATCTCTTTAAACCGCTTGCCGACCGGCTCACGCTGCTATACGTTGGCAGAAGGGCACGTACAGGCAGATTAACGTACCTGTACGTTGCCCTTTAAGAAGTGGTTTGCAGCGGCGAGCGCGCGGTCCCGCGGACCCAATGTCTGCGGGGATACCCGCGATCATCTCATGGAGAGGAGGAACGGGGAAATGCTAATGTAAACAAGCATTTCCCCATTCTGCCTATGGACAGGACACTGATCACAGCTCTCTGTAATCAGGAGCAGAGATCAGTGTCGTGTCACACATAGCCACACCCCCCAGTTAGAATCACTCCCTAGGACACACTTAACCCCTTCACTGCCAGTCACATTTACACAGTAATCAATGCATTTTTAATTGCACTGATCGCTGTATAAATGTGAATGGTCCCAAAATCGCACCAAAAGTGTCCGCCATATTGTCGTAGTCACAAAAAAAAAAACGCTGAACGCCGACAATACTGGTAAAAAAAAAAAAATAATATTAATAAAAATGCCATAAAACTATCCTCTATTTTGTAGACGCTATAACTTTTGCGAAAACCAATCAATAAACGCTTATTGCAATTTTTTTACCAAAAATATGTAGAATAAACTGAGGGAAAAAAAAAATTTATATATTTTTTGGGGATATTTATTATAGCAAAAAGTAAAAAATAATGTGTTTTTTCCAAAATTGGCACTATTTTTTGGTTTATAGCGCAAAAAATAAAAACCGCAGAGGTGATCAAATACCACCAAAAGAAAGCTCTATTTGTGGGGAAAAAAAGGACGTCAATTCTGTTTGGGAGCCACGTTGCACGACTGCACAATTGTCAGTTAAGGCAACGCAGTGCCGAATCACAAAAAGTGCTCTGGTCTTTGGCCAGCCAAATGGTCCGGGGCTTAAGTGGTTAAATGTGATTATTGTGCATGCATGAGGGAAAATTGGCACATCTGCAGATAAGCCAAAGGTCTCTGCTGGGTCCCAAAAGAAAGAGCCCTTCAGCACAAGTGGAATTTAGTGCAACAGCATTCTTGCCTAGGTGAGTAAGGAGGAAGAGCTATAGGAAGTAGGATGAAATATCCTCCAGCAGGACAGACAACACAAGATAATAAGATGGGGGGGCTAACTCTTTCATACGCAAAAGGGAAAAATAAAAAAAAAATATAAAAGTTTTGCCTTTACTGCACTTTAAAATATATCTAGAACCAAAATGTTTAGTTTTGGATAGGGTAGTGTGGGGTTTCAGTAAAACTCAAAACAGAATTTTTTTTTTTCGTGGTTGGAACCCCTGTTAGATTTTATTGCGGTCTGTGTCGCTGTTAGGAAGAGTCATTCTATCTGTTATAACTAAAAGTGAAAGAAAATCCGACATTTGGAGTTGTCATCAGCACAGGACTAGAAGGGACATTTTTCCAATGGGGGAAACAATTTTTCCCTTCTCACTTCCTGATTTGGCTATGAGGCAGGAAGTGAAGGGAAGTCTCTCCAATGGGACAAAGATGGTAAAAAACATGACAGTGGTCATAGCCTTCCCTTACCCTATCCAAAATAAAAAAAAAGTTTTGGCTTTAGTTCCACTTAAAAAAGCCCTGCCAAGCTTTTGCTGTCTGTATTCCACAAACAGCATAGAAAGTGAGAGGAAATCAATTGCCATCCTATTCTTGCTGTGGTGACAACGATAAAAGTCTGGCTGACCAATCCCTCTGTCTCTGATCACCAGGAGAAATGAGGGGAGGGTGAGACTACTAGAACCCTTCACAGAACCTCTCTCACCACTCCACAGATTAGGGTTGGGGTACAGGAGGCTGCTGGTCCCAGTCTCATAGGGGAGTGCAGACATGATGCTCTCCAGGGTCCTCTGAGACTCGAGGTTCCTCAGCAGCTGGGAATGATTAGGCGGTCAGGACGGTCCATATTACCCGGAGAAGTCTCTTCAGCCCCGGGCGGGACCGCTCAGTCCGGCGCCTCTCCTCCCTCCTCCAATGGGGAAATCCGGAGACCCCCTTCTACAGAACCCCCAACACAGCCGAGCTTTCCAGCAACAGCAACTTCCGCTCCCTAGGAAACGTCACCATTTCCAGGTGACCTCTGACCCCATGCTGCTTTCTCTTTCCGGAACCGCGTCTATACCATAGAAAGCCTAGTGACTGGCCAGAGGGCGGTCCTTCCTTCGATAGTCTCGATGGTGAGGACGCCATCTTGGTACACCCAGAGTGGGAAACTGTTGGTACACCCAGAGTGGGAAACGCGAAAGGTGGGAGATGGACCTGGATCAGGCTCAGCGAGCTGTACTCAACGTGCTGGCTCAGGTGTCTGCGGATGTCCTACCCAGGGTTATCCAGTGGATGAGACATAGCAGTAAGCTGACACAGTGCCCAATCATTGCTGGGAGAGCCATGTGTTTATGTTGTGTTTTCGTATTTCTTCTCTTATTATTGCAGTGTTTCACTTAGGGCTCTTCCAACGCAATCTCTGCGTCCGCTGTGCATTTCTGCACATTTATTTACTTTACTACGTTGTGTTTTCACACGTGCATGCATGTATGCAGTACATCTGTGTGCGTTTATATGTGTTTATCGGTTTATGTGTTAATTTTGTTGACTAATACATTTCCATCTTCTATTAATACTATTTTAGTCGACTAAAATACAACCAAAACTAAAACAATTGAGATGACTAAAATATGACTAAAACTAAAATGTCATTTTAGTCAAAAGAGTATGACTAAAACTAAATTAAAATTTGACGTCAAAATTAACACTGGTCTGCAGTGCATGTCCAAGTCTTTATATAATAAATAACATATTCGATTTTTCACTCTAGGAGTATATAATGAGTTTGGAAATTGAAGAGAAATGCTTAAATAATGCATTACAATTTAATTACACCCATTAAATGTTAGTCGACTAAAATTACTTTAGTCGACTAAAATGTACTGGAGATCTAGTCAACTAAATACGACTAAAACAATTGCAGAAGACTAAAATGCGACTAAAACTAAAATGCCATTTTAGTCAAAAGACTAAAACTAAATCGAAATTTGCTGCCAAAATTAACACTGGTGGTGCGTTCCAGTGCAGAAAAGTGCAGCATGCTGATGCTTTTTTTTTTTAAATGCACATGAATGCACTGCAGTGGTGTAAACGCAGCTTATTTGAATATGTTCATTCGTCTTGCATATGCGTTCATTCTGCATTTAAAAATGCATCTGACTGACTGCATCTGGTGTAGATGTGCCCTAAGTGCTGGGTAACACCAGCCACTGCATTGAAGTGCGATCCGGATGAGATCAGCACAGTGAAGATGCTCTGAGCTTGGCGGATCACACTGTTTCCTGTTTTTTTTTTTTTTAATCTAAGCAAACTTTATTGAGATGTCACAAAGATATATCATAAAGTTTAATTGCCAGCCGTGCAGCGCGAGGCAGTGGATTGCCTCTCATTGCACTGTGCAGATAAAGACCTTTGCTCAGCGCACCGTGCCCACACATCACCGCAGTTCAGTGGTGTGAACCGGCACATGTGAGACCAGGCATTTTGCCTTGTCCATGCAGTGGCACTGTGCTGGAATAACAGCCCATTGCAGTCACACCGCATCTGGTGTAATAAAATATACTCTTAAGGCTCGTACACAAGATCGGATTATCGACAGACAAAACTTCTGACTTTTGTCCAAAGGGCGTTGGCCAGGATCTTGTCTTGCATACAAATGGCAAGGAATTGTCGGCCAACAAACACGAACGTAGTGACGTACTACATGGTTTTTCAGCTCTTTAGCGCCACCCTTTTGGCTTCTTCTGCTTATTACGTTTTAGAAGAAGTTTGGTGGGTGTTGATTCACGCTTTTCATTTCGTGCTTTTCAGTTTGCGCTTTTCAGTTCGTTTCTGAACGGCGTTCGTCAACCAGACATGTTGCGGAATTGGAGGAGATAACGTGTTATTTATTATTGGCCTTGGAGTTATTGTTTTGACTCAAGTCCAGTCCAGGAACAGGAGGAGGAGGAGGATTTCTTGGACCAAAAATTGGTTGCTTTATTAATCGTGACCAATTATGTCATATGCCTTTGCTGCGGGAGCTCCAGGAGAATAATCCAGATGATTTTCGGAATTATCTCCGGATGTCGGACCCCTGCTTTCACCAACTCTTCGCATTGCTGACCCCCTATATTAAGAAGCAGGACACATGCATGAGGCTTTTATTTTATTTTTTGGTTGAATAATAATGATTTGATTTGGTATATTTTCTATATTTTTGGATGCATAGAATGCACTTTTTGGTTAAATTCTATTGGCAGATAGCGTGTCTAATTTTATTTGTTTTCTTTTTTTAATGCACAATAAAAATATTGTGTAGAATAATACTTGGCTATGTGTTTTACTTCAAATGACAGTTTGGGAGTAGGCAGTTACATTTTAAAAAATACGTATGTAAAATTGACAAGGGACACCAACATAGTTGTATCTTTGTTCTTAAAAACTACGGGATAATAGTGTTGTAACTTGCACCAAATAATAATGCTATTCTTGATATCACTAGAAAAAAAAAACCTTTGAAAATTTGTTTGTAATAACTCCATCAGTATCACCAGCAAAGCAGCTTCATTATTATCCCATTAAAGAAGAAAAGAATTGTGCGCTGCATTTCGAGATTGTATAATTTGCCACGTCACAAATGTTAATTCTCCATAATGAACGCTAGTTTACAAGACCGACAGCTTCTGCTTCCGAGCATGCGTGTTTGTACTTTGGACTTTTGTCCGACAGACTTGTGTACACACGCTTGGAAAATCCGACAACAGACATTTGTCCACAGAAAATTTTAAAGCCTGCCATCCAACATTTGTCTGCAGAAAATCCATCAACAATTGTCCGATGGAGCGTACAAGCGCTCGGATTTTCCGCCAACAGCCTGTCATCACACAATTCCCTTCGGAAGCAGGTTTACACCAAGAGGAGGTTTACACCAGTTTGCTGCAGTTTGGGTGAAGGATGTGTTTTACACGCATTTTTTTGACACATTTTTCTGCACCCCAGTTCCTATGTTTGCACACTTAGTTGAGTCTCTTAACCTTGTTTCCATGTCCTATGCACGAAAACATAGGAACTGGAGTGCAGAAAAATTGCAGCAGGTGCTCTTGAATGATGAGTCAAAATTAGAATTATTTGGCTGTAGCAGGGGGCAGTTTGTTTGCGAAAGACTGGAGAGCAGTATATTAATAAGTGTCTGCTGGCAACAGTGAAGCATGGTGGAGGTTCCTTGCAAGTTTGGGGCTGCATTTCTGCAAATGCAATTGGAGATTTGGTCAGGATCAATGGTGTCTTCAATGCTGAGAAATACAGGCAGATACTTATCCATCATGCCATATAATCAGGGAGGTGTGTGACCATTCTGCTGCAGGACAATGACACCAAACATGCAGCCAATGCCATTAAGAACTATCTTCAGTGTAAAGAACAACAAGGAGACCTGGAAGTGATGGTTTGGCCCTCACAGAGCCCTGATCTCAACATTGAGTCTGCCTGGGATCAAATGAAGAGACAGAAGGATTTGAGGCAGCATACATCCACAGATCTGTGGTTAGTTCTCCAAGATGTTTGGAACAACCTACCTGCCGAGTTTCTTCAAAAACTGTGTGCGAATGTACCAAGAAGAATTGATGCTCTTTTGAAAGCAAGGAAGGTCACGCTAAATATTGATTTGATTTGGATTTTGCTTCTGTTCATTTACTTTCCGTTTTGGTAGTTGATAAAAAATAAACTTAACATTTCTATTTCTGAAATCATTCTTAATTCACAGCAATTTTTCAGACCTGCATAAAACCTTTACACAATACTGTACTTGAAGTAATTGTAAAGCGATCAGGCACATCGTGGGTAAGGCTGCATTGGAAGGGATCACGGTCGGAGGAAGCCTACAGAGGGAATGGATGTAGTCACTGACAGCAGCGGTGTGGGACACAGGGAGCCGCTGTGAAGCCGGCGTTGTCAGCATGTAAAGACGGCGAACCCGGAAGTGATGTCATCCGCTGAGCGGCTCTGTAACCAGCCTGAACCGCAAGCAAACAGCCAGAGAGGGGATGTGATGTCATCAATAAGGGACGCGTTTCGGAACCGTCAATCGTTCCTTTTTCTTTTTTTTTTTTTCAAATATAAAGTTTATTAACCTCCAAACATGGGCGGAGATCCCACCGATACAAGCAATTATACAGAGAAAAACCATGTTACAATTGTGGTATATAGAAGAAAAGTATGCATTTCGAACGCCAAGTAGGTTTACAAAACTTAAAGTACATAAACAGATGGCTTGTCTACCGTTAAGGTACATTCTATGGAAATTCTCATCTCGTATTGGGCTTAAAGTCATCTATTTATGGTGGTCCGCCCCCAATTTCCACTTTACTCTAAAAAGAAACTAAAGTATCCGAAGGTTAGCAAGAAGATGTAGAAAGAGCGAAAAAGGAGAGGTGTGTAAGGGGGGTGAAGTGGGGAGGGGAGAGAACAAGGGAGAAAGGGGAGGAAAAGGGAGGGGGGGACAAAGACATGACGGTAGATAGGTCTACTCTTAAAATCTGGCTAAGAAGACGAGGTCCACCTATTCAACTCAAGAGTCGTTGACCTTCATCCGAGAATATGAACATATTCCAATTGTCCCATGTCTGTTTAAACGTCTCTTGCTTATGTTGTTCTGTCAAAATCAAGTCCTCCATCCGCTTAATTTCCTCCACTCTTTGGAGCCAGAGTTTTATAGGGGGAGGGAGGGTCTGCTTCCAGAAAATGGGGATGCATCCCTTTGCTGCATTGAGTAGATGTCGCACAAGTGATTTTTTATATGTCTTAATGGGTACCGAGGAGAGGTGGAGAAGGAAAAAGGCGGGGTCTTCTGGGACTATGTACTCAGTAAATTTTTGTGTAATTCTCCTAACTTCACCCCAGAAAGGCTGTATCTTAGGGCATGTCCAAAAGACATGGATCAGAGTTCCCTCCTCCTCTTCACATCGCCAGCATAACCCAGAGGAGTCCGGGAAGCATTTTTTTAGTCTAGATGGTGTCATGTACCACCTAGTGAGCAGTTTAAAGTTGGATTCTTGTATCTTGGCGCATAGCGAGGATTTGAGGGAGAGGGTAATGATCCGAGCCCTTTGTGAGGGTGAAAAGGTACAGTGTAGGTCTTTTTCCCAACTGGTAAGACAAGTCAAATGCGGTTGCTTCGTTGGTGTATTTAGGAGGGAGTACGTTTGTGATAAAATATGGGCCAATGGGGTGTCCTCAGAACATAGTGCCTCAAATGGTGTTAGGTCTCGGGTAAAGTTATGCGGGTCTGGGAGTGAGCGGAGAAAGTGGTGTAGTTGCAGTGCTTTCCAGAAAGAGAGACGGTACATACCCGTTGGGTTAGAGAGTTCTGCTAGAGTCGGCCATTTCCCACCGCTAATGAATTTGATTGCGCAATCCCTCCCTGTTTCTCCAAGAGACGTTATTTCCCTTGCTTCCATACCTGGTTCAAATTTTGGGTTGCCCAAAACTGGAAATAGGGGTGAGGTCTTTGATGTGAGAGCTGTGTGGAAGGCAATTTGGTGACTGTTCCTCAGGGTGGTTCCTATAAGAGGGTGAGTTTTCAGAGTGTTTGGGAGATCGCCTACACACCACAGTGCCCCCCCAAGAGGCACACTCGACTGTGATTGTTCGAGGTTGATCCATAATTTGGAGGTACTATTTCTCCTCCAGTCGAGTATACGACCCAGGTGCGAGGCCATGCAGTACAAGCGAATATCGGGCATTGCCAATCCCCCATGTTGTTTGGGTAGGGTTAGCTGTAGGCGGCGTAAGCGAGGTCTTTTGTGTGCCCATATGAATCTTGTAAAGAGTGCGTGGGTCTGTTTAAAGAAAGAGGACGGGATATGAATTGGTAAGGCTTGAATAAGGTAAATGAATTTCGGTAAAATACTCATTTTGAGCAAATTGCATCTCCCGAACCAGGAGCGGAAGCCCGAATGCCATCTATCTAACAATGCCCGGGTCTTTGCCAATAGTGGAGGAAAGTTTAGATCAAATGTTCTTGTTACATCTGGAGGGATGAGTGTGCCCAGATACTTTAGTGCTGATGAGGTCCATTTAAATTTAAAGTTTGACTGGAGGTCAGTTAGTATGCTGGGGGGGGACTGAAACACCCATAGCTTCAGATTTAGTGAAGTTTATTTTTAAATTTGAGATTTCCCCATATGTTTTGAACTCTCGCATTAGATTGGGGAGGGAAATTTTAGGATTTGTTAGGGAGAACAAAAGATCATCAGCGTAAGCTGAGATCTTGTAGTGTGTGTTACCTACTTGAAGTCCTGTTATGTCCGGGTGCGACCTAATTCTGCATAGGAAGGGCTCAAGGGAAAGGGCAAATATTCCTAATGGGGAAGGGGCGTGAGAGTACACCATTGGCCTTCACTTGTGCTGATGGAATCGAGTAGATGCTACCAATCCATTTCATCATTCTGTCTCCTAAGCCGACCTGACGGAGCACCGAGAACATATAGTTCCAGTGCACCCTGTCGAAGGCCTTTTCTGCGTCGGTACTAACAAAAATGCTGGGGATTTTCTTAGTCTTAGCTACATGGACAAGGTTAAGGACCTTAATGGTATTATCCCTGGCCTCTCTGGTAGGGATAAATCCCACTTGATCTAGGTGGATCAGGGAATTGAGATGTGACGCCAATCTAGTTGCTATGATTTTAGAGAATAATTTAAGGTCGATGTTTAGAAGAGATATGGGTCGATAGCTCCCACATGAGCATGGATCTTTCCCCTCTTTGTGAATTAGAGAAATATGAGCTTTAAGAGTATCGTTAGGGAAGTTAGAACTCGTCCCTAGTGTGTTGAAAAATGTCACGAGTCGTGGGCCTAATACCGATAAGAAAGTCTTGTAGTATTGGACTATATAGCCGTCCGGACCTGGTGCTTTACCTATTTTCATGGATTTGACTGCCGTTTGTAATTCTTGTAATGTGATTGGTTCCTCTAACAGGGACTGGGTTTCCTCAGGTAGTGAGGGCACTCGGGCTTCCGAAATGTATTTTTCAATATCCGCTAGACTGGAGGGAGGAGAGGGGAGATTGTATAGGTCAGAATAAAAGGTTTCAAAGCCCTGTGCGATTTGCTTTGGCAAGGTGGCCTTTCTACCATTTGGTAATGTTATCTGCGGAATGTACGAGGCTGCCTTAATTTCCTTTACCGATCTGGCCAACAGCTTACCACATTTCTCCCCCGACTCATAAGACCTCTTGCGGCAAAACTGCAGAGCAGCTTTTGCTTTATAGAGAAGTAGGTCTGTAATTTGTGCTCGCAAAGTCCCCAATTTCAGTTCAAGGTCTCGATTGGGCAACTGTTTATGTTGCAATTCCAATGCAGATAGGTCAGAGAGTAACTTGGTAAGCCGTGCGTTCCTCTCTTTTTTGATAGTGGCCCCATGTTTAATGAGTATACCCCGTATCACACACTTGTGCGCTTCCCACAAAATACCGGGGTCACAGTCCTGGGAATCGTTTTCCTGAAAATATGTATCTATGGCTTTGGACACATCTCCCAGCACCTCCGGAATCTGCAGCAAGCTCTCATTTAAGCGCCAGAAGAGAGACCTCGGGGATGGACTCTCGGTGAGTGTGTATGTGAGGTGGATTGGCGCATGGTCTGACCATGTAATCTGACCAATTGTGGATGTTTCCACCAGGTGTAGTTGGTCATGTGGCAGCAGGAATAGATCTATTCTGGAGTATACTTTGTGAGGGGAGGAGAAGAAGGTGTAATCCCTCTCTCCCGAATGTTGGAGTCTCCAAATATCAATTAGATGGGCCTCGTGCATAGATTGTTTAATACATTTTCGGTGAGACTGTGACAAAGAGGAAGTGCCAGAAGACGTGTCCACTGAGGGATCTAGGGGTGCATTAAAATCTCCCCCCAGGATCAGCTGACCTGCTTTGTATTCCATCAGTTTCTTGATTGTTTTCCTAATAAAGCTTGCCTGCTGCTCATTGGGGGCATAAAGGGTGGCCAGCGTAAACTGAGCCTCTCCCACATGTCCCTTTAGGAATAGGTAGCGACCCTCGGGGTCTGCTAACTTCTCCTGGAGTCGCCAAGGCAGCCTACTAGAGACTAAGATCGACACCCCCCTGGATTTGGCATTGCAGTTTGTAGAGTGATAGACATATGGGAAGGTCCTATTCTGGAGTGCAGGGGATTTATTTGTTTTGAAGTGGGTCTCCTGAATAAGCGCAATGTCTGTGTGCGCTTTTTTAAGATCATGTAGTAATATGCGTCTCTTTTCCGGGGTGTTGAGGCCTTTAGCATTAAGACAGGTTACATTAAAAGTGTCCACCGCCATGTCTTCGGGGAAGGTAAAGGGAAGGATTAACAATCGTTCCTTTTTCAACCTATGTTGGGGCATTAAAATTGTTTATCTTCTGCACTTAGAGGCGCCTTTGTTTGTTTTTTGTGTCATTATAGATCCTGCTTCAGTCTTTTAAAGCTGCAGCCCTTTTTGCTGAAGATCACCATCCCACCATCCTCATCATCCTTACCAACACTCTCCTTTTTATTTTGGACTGCCGATCTCTAATAGAGACATTATCTGGACTACGTTAGTCCTGTGCGCCCTATACACTTTTCTACTTCCATGTTATACTTACCTCCTCTGTGTAAGGGTTTTGCGCAGAGTGGCCACGATCCTCCTTTTCTTGGGTCCCCCCACGGTGCTCCTGGCTCCTCCTCTTCTCGAGTGCCCCCACAGAGAGCCGTTTTCCATGGGGGCACTCGTGCGGGCGCGCATCCGAGTCCTGCTGCTGCGTCCATTGACACAGACAGCAGGAGTTGGCCCCGCCCCCAGCTCCCGTGTCACTGGATTTGATTGAGAGCAGTGGGAGCCAATGGCAGTGGGTGGGGGGAAGTACTGGAATATGTTATATGTTACACCCAAATATGGGGTTAACATGCAACATGGTTAAAAGGTGAGCTTAGACTTTAAATAATCCCAGGCAACCTAAGAAAAGGAAAAATGCAGCTGTTCCTGGTGGCAACCAGTTTGCTATTTATCTTTTAACCTTCATTAGGTAAATGATAGCTGGAATATTTTTGCTCTGCATGCACTTCTAATTTAAAATGCACTTGTGCCCAGACTATAGATATTACATTATAAATCCCTTCATGAGCAAAAAAAAAGTCTAATAAATGTACCTGCATACCTTACATCACCATTGTTTGCCTTCCCTTTTTTGTGCAATCTTTACAGTATAATCAGTATTTGAAATCTAGTGTGTGGAGTTTCTGCCTATAGGCTGCATGTACACTGGGCAGTTTTAAAGAGGAACTACAGTCTGCTGACATTATTTGTAATAAAAGCATCTTTGCCATTCTGAAGCTTCCCTCCAACCACTTTGCATATTATTTTATATATACTGTGATTCTGTACTTGCCAAACATGCTGCAGAAATCTCCCTCCACTGAGTCTGAATGCATCCATTTTAACTGTGGGCAGCTGAAACTGCTGCCTGTTCACTTACTGGATTTACACAGAGGCACACCTCCAGCTCTGCAGTCCTTCAGCTCTCATTGGCACTCTTATGACTCATCAATCCCTTCCCTTCCTGGCAAACTCTCACGAGAGTGAGAGAGAGAGCTGTACATGTTGTCACAAGATTAGAACAGAGTCGTGCATAATATTAACACAAAGATCTAGCCATAAAACCTCTCAGCATGTGCATCAATTTGTCCAATGTTACAAGTCCTCCATATTGGAAAAGAGGTTTACAAAAACATATATAACGTAAATATCTAGTATAGCACAGTCCTGTATGGAGAGGAAAAAAGGGGGTGCAATACCAGAGTGAACAAAGACAAGAGTATCACGATTTTAGACTTTTAGTCCGTATGCAGCCTCTTATGCCGCGTACCCACGAGCAGACTTTTCGACCTGAACCGAATCCGGCGGACAATCCGACCGTGTGTGGGCTCCATCGGACCTGCAGTGGACTTTTTCGGTCGAAAATCTGACGGACTTTAGATTTGGAACATGTTTCAAATTTGTCAGATGGACTCGAGCCCAGTCAAAAAATCAGCTCGTCTGTATGCTAGTCCAACGGACAAAAACCGACGCTAGGGCAGCTATTGGCTACTGGCTATCAACTTCCTTATTTTAGTTTGGGTGTACGTCATCACGTACGAATCCGTCGGCTTTTGGTGTGATCGTGTGTAGGCAAGTCCGTTTGTTAGAAAGTCCGTTGAAAGTCCGTCGTAACTCCGTGGAAAGACTGTCGGACCTTTTGATGCCGAAAAGTCCGCCTGTGTGTACAGGGCATTAGGCACACTCTAATCTCTTTGAGTCCTTTGTATTGTTGACACCATATGTGACCACCACTGGCAGTAAGGAATACCTGCTTACCAGATGCACTGGGCCTATAAAAAGGTCAGTGACGCTTGTGGCTGATTACCCTGCCAGGGCCTTTAGACTGTGATCTGGTCGGCGATCAGTGGTCCTGCAGTCTCGATCTCTCATACCAGCTGTCCCGAGGTGTCCCGCTGAGGCCTGGACACGGCGCTACATTAGAGTTGCTACTGTTTTACTTGTGATTTATCTCAATTTTAATTGTTTGGAAGCGCGTTTTTTCCCCCATATACATGATGTCATAAGCCTAGGCTAGTGACCAGACAAGAAACAGGAAATGGCTGTATAAGGGTATTTACTGCCAGAAAAAAAATGTTTTACTATCCAAAGTTAAAACAACAAGGGCAGAAGATTTAATAAATGGAAAGATGAAAAAATGACTGAAGGTCCGCGTTAACTCGGCTCTTAGGGGTGTCTGGTGTTTTTTTTTTTCTGCCTTTAAACACCCCTGCATGTTAGCCTGTGTGTCCATGCACATGAGCGTTTAGAGTATTTAAGAGGCAGGGGTGTTTAGAGGCAGAAAAACAACACACTGCCAGGGCGTCCAGGAGCAGTGGCATTTAAAAAAAAAAAAAAAAAAACTTCCACTAGGAAGGCAATCCGAGCGGCACTGGGAGCAGGTACCTGTCAAAACCAGATCCCCGCTCCCCCCCAAAAAAACCCCATAAATATGTGCACATCTGCCACATCTTTACCAACGCAAATCTGCCACATCTGTCTGTGATTATCTGCCACATCTGGCCCAGTGCACCTCTGCACACATCTGTTTCAGTGCACATCTGCACACATCTGTCCGTGATCATCTGCCACATCTGTCCGTGATCATCTGCCCAGTGCACATCTGCACACATTTGTCCCAGTGCACATCTGCACACATCTGTCTGTGATCATTTGCCACATCTGTCCCAGTGCACATCTGCACATCGGTCCCTGATCATCTGCTACATCTGTCCCAGTGCACATCTGCACACATCTGTCCGTCATCATCTGTCACATTAGTCCCAGTGCACATCTGCACACATCTGTCCGTGATCATCTGCTACATCTGTCCCAGTGCACATCTGCCCATGATCATCTGCAAAAATCTGTCCCAGTGATCAATATCTGTCACACATCTGACACATCTGTCTCACTAATCTGTTAACATGGCTAAAAAATTATTCAGCAGCGAGGAGGTTTTTCATATACTCCAGAGTAGGTTGGACTAGAGTAGCGGGGAACTCTCTTTGTCAGATTCGGATAGCAACTATGAGCCAGTAGAAAGCAGTGGCTCTGAAATGGAATCTGAGGAGGACAGAATCCTAACAAAAAGGTTCAGGAGCCTTCAAAAATGTGATAGGTAGTCAGGAAATTAAATATATAATTTATGCCTTTAGAATGCCTGATGGTGCTACTTGAATGTTGGGCCTCTGTATGTGGCCAGGCTGTGGAAAAGTCTCATGCATGTGGTATTGCCATACTCAGGAGGAGTAGCAGAATGTATTTTGGGGTGTAAATTTTGCTATGTACATGCTATGTGATAGAAATATCTTATAAATTGACAACTTTGTGTAAAAAAATAAGTTTTCATTTTTTTACCACATTTTCCAAAAACTTGTGGAAAAAAAGACATGTTCAAAAAACTAATTATGCCTCATAGAATATACATTGCTTGCTTTTCGAAATGGGGTCATTTTGTGGGTAATTCCACTGTCCTGGTGCTCCAGGGCCTTCAAAAATATGATAGGTAGTCAGGAAACTAAATGTGTAATTTATGCTCCTAGAACACCTGACGGGGCTCCCTGCATGTTGGGCCTCTGTATGTGGCCAGGCTGTAGAAAAGTCTCACACATGTGGTATCGCCATACTCAGGAGGAGTAGCAGAATATATTTTGGGGTGTAATTGCAAGTTTACCTATGCCATGTGTAAGAAATAACCTAAAATATAATCTTAATTTTCCAAACAATTGTGGGCAAAAAATTGCATCTTCAAAAAACTCACTCTGCCTCCTACTCAATACCTTGGACTGTCATCTTTACAAAAAGGGGTCATTTGGGGGGGGGGGGGGGGGGGGTATTTGTACTGTCCTGACATTTTAGGGCCTCAGGAAATGAGATAGGCCGTCAGTACATCAGGATTGATCAATTTTCAGTGATACATAGCATAGCATAACTTTCTTTTTTTTTTTTATTGGGAAAACAAACTTTATTGAAATTAGGCAGAATTTATACAGCAAATTTGAGGTCTATATGTAAGTACATACAATACAGTCACAAGTGGTACGTTTACATACATTAGCACCTTGTGAGGCTGGCATTACATAACAAAGGCATACCAATTGTTATTAATCAGGTAAAGATCTTACAGTCGGGTCTGGGTTACTTAATATATGGTTGTGTTTTTAGTTGCTGGGTGCTGATAGACTTATTTTCACGCATTACTATACACATATCTCCCCGTCTCCCAACCACCCATCCCAAATCCTTGAGTATTTGTGGCTGTTTCCCCTGTGTTTGTAAATCAGTGGTTTGTATGGGAGGGAATTATTAACATCTCTCTTCCAACTTGCTATGGTGGGGGTTACGTTCTGCATCCAAGTTTTGGCAATTACTTTTCTGGCCAAAAATAGAACTTCAGATATAAATATGGCTTGGTATTTATCAATATCCGCGTCCGGAAGGAGACCCAGTATACAAAGCTTTGGATCTAGTACTACAGGGGAGCCATTTGGTCGTGTAAGAACTTAATCACTTGACTCCAGTATGTTTGAAGGATAGTGCATTCCCAAATTAAGTGATAGAAACTACCCACCTCGCCCAAACAGTGAGGACACAATATATTGCGTGTGGGTTGAAACTTCCTTAGTTTGTTGGGTGTCAGGTACGCTTGATGAATTATATATATCTGCGTTAATCTATCAGACAGTTTTGGAGATGTTGTTTTTACATTTTCTAGTATTTCCTCCCAATCTGAGTCACTAACGGCTCCTATATCACTTTCCCACCTTATTTTGGCTTTTTGTACCACTTCTTTGATTCTGGGTATCCTTATAGAGTAATACAGATTAGATATCAGTTTTTGTGATTCGGCTCCCATTATTATATCTAAGATTTGGGGATATTCCAGGTTACAACTTTCATTCCTAAATTGAGAGCGTAAGGCATGCCGGAGTTGTAAATACTTGAACAATAATTGTTGCGGAATGGAGTATTCTTCCTTAACCACTTGCCGACCGCCTAACGTATATATACGTCGGCAGAATGGCACGGGCAGGCAGAATCACGTACCTGTACGTGATCTGCCTCCCGCGGGCGGGGGGTCCGATCGGACCCCCCCCCCCGGTGCCAGCGGCGGTCGGCATTTGACTGGGAGCGTCGGGAGGCGAGGGGGAGACCATCCGATCGTGGCCCCCCCCTTGCGATCGCTCCCAGCCAATCGGAATCCTCCCCTGCCTGTGTGTAGTTTCACACAGGCAGAGGATGTGATGTCATCTCTCCTCGGCTTGGCAGTTTCCGTCCCAGCGCCGAGGAGAGAAGACATGTAAGTGCACAACACACACACACACAGTAGAACATGCCAGGCATACTTTACACCCCCGATCCCCCCCCAATCACCCCCCCCCCGTCACAAACTGACAGCAAGCAGTATTTTTTTTTTTTTTTTTTCTGATTACTGCATGGTGTCAGTTTGTGACAGTTACAGTGTTAGGGCAGTGAGTATTACCCCCCTGTAGGTCTAGGATACCCCCCTAACCCCCCCTAATAAAGTTTTAACCCCTTGATCACCCCCTGTCACCAGTGTCACTAAGCGATCATTTTTCTGATCGCTGTATTAGTGTCGCTGGTGACGCTAGTTAGGAACGTAAATATTTAGGTTCGCCGTCAGCGTTTTATAGTGACAGGGACCCCCATACACTATCTAATAAATGTTTTAACCCCTTGATTGCCCCCTAGTTAACCCTTTCACCACTGATCACCGTATAACCGTTACGGGTGACGCTGGTTAGTTCGTTTATTTTTTATAGTGTCAGGGGACCCGCCGTTTATTACCTAATAAAGGTTTAGCCCCTGATCGCCCGGCGGTGATATGCGTCGCCCCAGGCAGCGTCAGATTAGCGCCAGTACCGCTAACACCCACGCACGCAGCATACGCCTCCCTTAGTGGTATAGTATCTGTACGGATCAATATCTGATCCGATCAGATCTATACTAGTGTCCCCAGCAGTTTAGGGTTCCCAAAAACGCAGTGTTAGCGGGATAAGCCCAGATACCCGCTAGCACCTGCGTTCTTCCCCTCCGCCCGGCCCAGCCCAAGTGCAATATCGATCGATCACTGACACTTACAAAACACTAAACGCATAACTGCAGCGTTCGCAGAGTCAGGCCTGATCCCTGCGATCGCTAACAGTTTTTTTGGTAGCGTTTTGGTGAACTGGCAAGCACCAGCCCCAGGCAGCGTCAGGTTAGCGCCAGTACCGCTAACACCCACGCACGCACCGTACACCTCCCTTAGTGGTATAGTATCTGATCGGATCAATATCTGATCTGATCAGATCTATACTAGCGTCCCCAGCAGTTTAGGGTTCCCACAAACGCAGTGTTAGCGGGATCAGCCCAGATACCTGCTAGCACCTGCGTTTTGCCCCTCCGCCCGGCCCAGCCCAGCCCACCCAAGTGCAGTATCGATCGATCACTGTCACTTACAAAACACTAAATGCATAACTGCAGCGTTCTCAGAGTCAGGCCTGATCCCTGCGATCGCTAACAGTTTTTTTGGTAGCGTTTTGGTGAACTGGCAAGCGCCAGCGGCCTAGTACACCCCGGTCGTAGTCAAACCAGCACTGCAGTAACACTTGGTGACGTGGCGAGTCCCATAAGTGCAGTTCAAGCTGGTCAGGTGGCAAGCACAAGTAGTGTCCCGCTGCCACCAAGAAGACAAACACAGGCCCGTCGTGTCCATAGTGCCCTTCCTGCTGCATTCGCCAATCCTAATTGGGAACCCACCGCTTCTGCAGCGCCCGTACTTCCCCCATTCACATCCCCAACCAAATGCAGTCGGCTGCATGAGAGGCATTTTCTTTATGTCCTCCCGAGTACCCCTACCCAGCGAACCCCCCCAAAAAAGATGTTGTGTCTGCAGCAAGCACGGATATAGGCGTGACACCCGCTATTATTGTCTCTCCTGTCCTGACAATCCTGGTCTTTGCATTGGTGAATGTTTTGAACGCTACCATTCACTAGTTGAGTATTAGCGTAGGGTACAGCATTGCACAGACTAGGCACACTTTCACAGGGTCTCCCAAGATGCCATCGCATTTTGAGAGACCCGAACCTGGAACCGGTTACAGTTATAAAAGTTAGTTACAAAAAAAAGTGTAAAAAAAAAAAAAAAAAACACAAACAAAAATATAAAATAAAAAAAAAAATAGTTGTCGTTTTATTGTTCTCTCTCTCTCTATTCTCTCTCTATTGTTCTGCTCTTTTTTACTGTATTCTATTCTGCAATGTTTTATTGTTGTTATGTTTTATCATGCTTGCTTTTCAGATATGCAATTTTTTATACCTTACCGTTTACTGTGCTTTATTGTTAACCATTTTTTTGTCTTCAGGTACGCCATTCACGACTTTGAGTGGTTATACCAGAATGATGCCTGCAGGTTTAGGTATCATCTTGGTATCATTCTTTTCAGCCAGCGATTGGCTTTCATGTAAAAGCAATCCTAGCAGCTAATTAGCCTCTAGACTGCTTTTACAAGCAGTGGGAGGGAATGCCCCCCCCCCCCCCCCAACGTCTTCCGTGTTTTTCTCTGGCTCTCCTGTCTCAACAGGGAACCTGAGAATGCAGCCGGTGATTCAGCCAGCTGACCATAGAGCTGATCAGAGACCAGAGTGGCTCCAAACATCTCTATGGCCTAAGAAACCGGAAGCTACGAGCATTTTATGACTTAGATTTAGCCGGATGTAAACAGCGCCATTGGGAAATTGGGAAGGCATTTTATCACACGATCTTGGTGTGGTCAGATGCTTTGAGGGCAGAGGAGAAATCTAGGGTCTAATAGACCCCAATTTTTGCAAAAAAGAGTACCTGTCACTACCTATTGCTATGATAGGGGATATTTACATTCCCTGAGAACAATAAAAATGATTTAAAAAAAAAAAATGAAAGGAACAGTTTAAAAATAAGATAAAAAAATAATAATAATAAAGAAAAAAAAAAAAAAAAAAAAAGCACCCCTGTCCCCCCTGCTCTTGCGCTAAGGCGAACGCAAGCGTCGGTCTGGCGTCAAATGTAAACAGCAATTGCACCATGCATGTGAGGTATCACCGCGAACGTCAGATCGAGGGCAGTAATTTTAGCAGTAGACCTCCTCTGTAAATCTAAAGTGGTAACCTGTAAAGGCTTTTAAAGGCTTTTAAAAATGTATTTAGTTTGTCGCCACTGCACGTTTGTGCGCAATTTTAAAGCATGTCATGTTTGGTATCCATGTACTAGGCCTAAGATCATCTTTTTTATTTCATCAAACATTTGGGCAATATAGTGTGTTTTAGTGCATTAAAATTTTAAAAAGTGTGTTTTTTTCCCCAAAAAATGCGTTTAAAAAATCGCTGCGCAAATACTGTGTGAAAAAAAAAATGAAACACCCACCATTTTAATCTGTAGGGCATTTGCTTTAAAAAAATATATAATGTTTGGGGGTTCAAAGTAATTTTCTTGCAAAAAAAAAATATTTTTTTATGTAATCAAAAAGTGTCAGAAAGGGCTTTGTCTTCAAGTGGTTAGAAGAGTGGGTGATGTGTGACATAAGCTTCTAGATGTTGTGCATAAAATGCCAGGACAGTTCAAACCCCCCCCAAATGACCCCATTTTGGAAAGTAGACACCCCAAGCTATTTGCTGAGAGGCATGTCGAGTCCATGGAATATTTTATATTGTGACACAAGTTGCGGGAAAGAGACAATTTTTTATTTTTTTTATTTTTTTTTGCGCAAAGTTGTCACTAAATGATATATTGCTCAAATATGCCATGGGAATATGTGAAATTACACCCCAAAATACATTCTGTTGCTTCTCCTGAGTACGGGGATACCACATGTGTGAGACTTTTTGGGAGCCTAGCCGCGTACGGGACCCCGAAAACCAAGCACCGCCTTCAGGCTTTCTAAGGCCGTAAATTTTTGATTTCACTCTTCACTGCCTATCACAGTCTCGGAGGCCATGGAATGCCCAGGTGGCAAAAAACCCCCCCAAATGACCCAATTTTGGAAAGTAGATGAGAGGTATAGTGAGTATTTTGCACTATCATTATTCAAAAAAAATGAATATTCAATGGGCTCAACATGCCTCTCAGCAAATTCCTTGGGGTGTCTACTTTCCAAAATGGGGTCATTTGTGGGGGTTTTGTACTGCCCTGCCATTTTAGCACCTCAAGAAACGACATAGGCAGTCATAAATTAAAGGCTGTGTAAATTCCAGAAAATGTACCCTAGTTTGTAGGCGCTATAACTTTTGCGCAAACCAATAAATATACACTTATTGACATTTTTTCTACCAAAGACATGTGGCCGAATACATTTTGGCCTAAATGTATGACTAAAATTGAGTTTATTGGATTTTTTTTAGAACAAAAAGTAGAAAATATCATTTTTTTTCAAAATTTTCGGTCTTTTTCCGTGTATAGTGCAAAAAATAAAAACGGCAGAGGTGATCAAATACCATCAAAAGAAAGCTCTATTTGTGGGAAGAAAAGGACGCAAATTTCGTTTGGGTACAGCATTGCATGACCGCGCAATTAGCAGTTAAAGCGACGCAGTGCCGAATTGTAAAAAGTGCTCTGGTCAGGAAGGGGGTAAAACCTTCCGGGGCTGAAGTGGTTAAGAGTTTGAAATGCTTTAGGCCTAGAATCTGTCATTACTTGGTGTAGGTATATAATTCCATATTTAGCCCATAAATTAGGGTCTGGTATTTTTTTAAGCTCCGCTAACTGGTTGTTGGCCCATAAAGGAGTGTGGGAGTGGATGTACCCTATTCTAAGTTTTTTCTGGGCTATTCCCCATATTTTTTGGTGATGATTGAGTACCCCGTCGTTAAATTGTGGACCTTTCCTATTAACCTGACCTCCCCGTAGTATAACTTGAAGTGGGGTAGTTAAGGGGCTGTCTGGGATACTAGATACTAGTGTACTATACCGCTGTTTTTCATTGTTATGGTAGTGGTGCATGTGTGACAGCTGTGCCGCTATATAATATTCCTGCAGATCCGGTAGAGATGTTCCCCCCATGTCTGCAGGGTTTTTAAGGACATGCCAAGCTACCTTATGTCTTTGATGTCCCCAAACAAAGGTGTTCAAAATAGATTCCATTTTTTAAAATATCCCAGTAGGTACATATAGTGGGGCGTGCCATACCATGTATAGGATCTTGGGCAGGATAATCATTTTTATGATGTTTATCCTCCCCATTACTCCCAGTGGTAGTTTGGACCAGGCTTGCGTTTTTGTTTTTATCATGGCAAACAGAGGTTCTATGTTGTTGTGTACTCGCGTAGGTCCCTTGTAACTAGTACCCCTAGATATTTAATAGTGTTTACCCTGACTAATGGTAGGTCTGGATGTATATTGGTTGGAGGAAACTGGTCTATGGGGAGTATCTGTGATTTTTCCCAATTTATACGTAGGCCTGAGAATTTTCCCATTTTATCTATAGTGTCCAAAGCCGCTTGTAGCGACGGGCCTTGATCAGCTAGATAGAGTATCGTGTCATCTGCGTATAGTCCGATCTTTTCGATGTAGTTACCTAATCTTAGTCCAACTATGTCAGTGTCACCTCTTATGGCTATGGCCAATGGCTCGGCTGCCAGGGCATATAGCAGTGGGGAAAGGGGACATCCCTGGCGTGTGCCTCTTTCAAGAGGAAATTGCCCTGACATGCAGCCATTAACGAAGACCCGTGCTTTTGGTGATTGATAGAGAATTTGTACCCACTGTATAAAATTTGGACCAAACCCATATTCTCGTAGGCACTCCCATAAAAAAGACCATTCCACTGAATCAAAGGCCTTTGCTGTGTCTAGGGCCACCACTACTCTGGTACCTGGATTGTCGTGCTGCGCTTGGAGATTTAAAAAAAAGTCTTCTTATATTCATGGCCGTATTTTTTCCGGGCATAAAGCCTGTCTGGTCAGGGTGAATTAGTGATAGTATGACTTTATTTAGACGGGATGCTAGGATTTTGGCCAATATTTTAATATCTACTTGAAGTAGCGAGATTGGACGGTAGGACTCGGGATATCTAGGGTCTTTTCCTGGTTTGGGTAGAACTATTATCTGTGCTTCTTGCATTGATGGAGGGAGTGTTTTATGTTTAAATATTTGTTGATAGAATTTTTGCAATTTCGGGATTAGAATGTCAGGGAATGCAGTGTAGAATTCTAGTGGTAGGCCATCCAGACCAGGTGCCTTAGATTTAGCTAGCTGGGATAGTGCTTCAGATATATCCTCTTAGCTAATGGGGGCGTCCAGTAGCTTGACCTGTTCTGTGGTGAGTCTAGGAAACTGAATACTGTGTAAGTGATTTTTAATTTCTTGCGTGGAGTGTGTACTCTGAGTTTTGTATAAATTCCTATAAAAGTTTAGGAAGATGTCTGTTACTTGGTGTGGGTCGGTCACCGAGTCTCCCTGTTGGGTAGCCAGGGACACCACCACTGGGGATTTTTCATTTAAATGAGCTAAATATGCCAGTAGTCTACCTGCTTGCTCACCGTGTTCAAAAATTCTTTGTTTTTTGAAAAAAACCTGTTGTTTGGCTTTCTCTGTATGCATTTGGGTTACTGCTCTGGATTGCAATTGTACTTTATGAAGATTGTCAGTACTGGGATCTTGTGCGTATACCTGTTCTAATTCCTGCAGTTTGTCAGAGGTCATTTGTAATAACAGTTTAGAGGAACTTTTGAATCTGTTTATTCTTGATGATATTAGTCTACTAGCTTGATTTTTAAAGTTATCCCAGACTGCAGTGTCTGAATCTGTAAATCTTAAGTTGCTTAGGATATATTGTAGCTCTTGCCCTATACTCTCGAGATCAGGCAGGACCGACAACCAGAATGGATTCAGCCTCCAAGTAGAGGTGGGTGTTGCTTTTAATAGAGATGCTGTTATCCAGCAGGGTGAATGGTCTGATAGAGCTCTTAGAGCCATACCCGACCCTGTAATTTTGGGCAGTAGTGAGTTTGAGACCAATATAAAATCAATTCTGGACATCGTATCACAGCCTACCGAGTGACATGTGTATGCTTTTTTAGTCGGGTTTTGCCATCTCCATACGTCTGTGAGGGCAAATTCTGTAAATAGTCTACAGAGCCTGGTTTGGTGAGGTAGAACCCCGGGTGTATCCCCCTGGCCTGGTCTGTCCATGTTTGGACTCATGGTTTGGTTAAAGTCACCCATCCAAACCGCTGGAACTGATGGGTTCTGGGCCATGAATGCCAGTCCCTTCAACACCACTTCAATCGAAAAAGGGGGGGGGGGGGGGTGTAACACGCCAAAATCAATAGGGAGTTGCCTCCCATGGTAGCATGCAGGAAGATATATCTTCCTAATCTATCCGATTCTAGTGTGATTAACTCAAAGGGCACTCTTTTGGCGATCAATATCGATACCCCCCTTGATTGATTCATAGCATAACTTTCACACAAACCAATTATCATACACTTATCGGGATTTTTTTTTTTACCAAAGACATGTAGCAGAATACATTCTGGCCTAAATTTATGACGAAATTAGATTTTATTGGATTTCTTTTAAAACAGAAAATACAAAATATTGTTTTTTTTTTCAAAAGTTTTGCTCTTTTTTCGCTAAATATATATCGCAAAAAATGAAAAACCCAGTGGTGAATTGGTGTGTAAAAATGTAATTTGGGTACAGTGTAGCATGACTGAGTAATTGTCATTCAAAGTGCAAGAGCACAGAAAGCTGCAAATTGGTCTGGGAAGGAAGAGGGTGAAAGTGTCCAGTATTGAGGTAGTTAAATCAAGACCTCACTGGCCTCTCTAGCTGCTTATACTGTAAAATAATTCAATCTTAAAAATTCAAAAAGAATACAGAAACGTTAGCTCTAGTAATAGAATGAGCATGTAGATCTGTTTAGTAGCAGTTCTGGTTAACCACTTGCCGACCGTGTCACGCAGATATACTGCAGCACAGTGGCTCTCCTGGGCGAAATCCTGTACGGGTACGTCCTACCCTTTTTCAGCCACCAAAGGGAACGTGCGCACCGCCGCATGGCAGGGGACCCGATGCGTGTGGCCAGCAGGAGCTCGCATGCACGAGCGTCAGCACGGGGATTTGTGTGTGTAAACACACAAATCCCTGTGCTGTCAGAGGAGAGGAGCCATATTGTTTGTTCCTACTAAGTAGGGAAAATTATATGGCTCCTCTCCTAGTCAATTCTATCCCCATACAGTTAGAACACAGTGAGGGAACACACAATTAACCCCTTGATCGCCCCTAGTGTTAACCCCTTCCCTGCCAGTTACATTTACACAGTAATCAGTGCATTTTTATAGCACTGATTGCTGTATAAATGCCAATGGTCCCAAAAAAAGTGTCAAAAGTCTACGATCTGTCCATCGTAGTACTGCTAAATATCGCAGATCACCACCATTACTAGTAAAAAAAAAAAATATAATAATAATAATGCCATAAATCTTTCCCATAGTTTACAGACACTATAACTTTTCCGCAAACCAATCAATATACGCTTATTGCGATTTTCTTTACCAAAAAATGTAGAAGAATATATATTGGCCTAAACTGATAAAGAAATTTGTTTTTTTTTTAAAGTTTTGGGGATATTTATTATAGCAAAAAGTAAAAAATATTGTTTTTGTTTTCAAAATTGTCGCTCTTTTTTTTGTTTATAGCGCAAAAAATAAAAACCGCAGAGGTGATCAAATACCACCAAAAGAAAGCTCTATTTGTGGGAAAAAAAGGACACAAATTTGTTTTGGGTACAGCGTTGAACGACTGCGCGATTTTCAATTAAAGCGACGCAGTGCCAAATTGTAAAACGTGCTCTGGTCAGGAAGGGGGTAAAATTTTCTGGGGTTGAAGCGGTTAATGTAGATTCAACAAAGAGCGAAAAAAAAAGTTGCTGTTAACATATTGAAAGAGCTTTTATACTTGTAAGCCTCTTTTGAGCGATGAGTGAAATTAATATTTTAAATTGTATTGTAGGTGAAATAGAAGATTTACTCAGAAGTAACGCTGATGTGCTTCTAAACTGTATTGCTGATGACTTACGAAGCATTCTGCCACTGGAAGCCATGGTTGGATCAGAGAACCAAGTGATAGACATTGTGAGATTTCTAGACATTCAGATCTTCTTTATGACTGTATCTGATTGGCTACTGTGTGTAAATACAGATAATCTCTAGAAGATGCATGCATCTCCTCCATTTATCATTTGGGTTATTTTAATGACCCTATCCATATCCATCCATCCATTCTCCCCGACCTTACATGCACTAATTATCTTCTGTGTTTATTTACAGATTCAGAGTCTTCAGAGGCCAACCCTTCATGTAGATGCTTTCCTTTATGATGATGATACTGTTGATGCATTATGTGAGGAGGGGAAGATGAGTCGTAATTACTGTATGTCATGTGGATCCAGAAAAACTGCTCCTTTAGGTGAGCCCTACACTAAACACATTTCACGATTTCCTCCAGGTATTTTCTTTTTTTTAACCCACTAAATGTATGACCTAATCAAAGTCCGTAAATAAAAATAATCACTGCTTAAAAAAATTTATAAAATTCGTTAACAATCCCAAAAGCATAAACTGTAAACGCACTCCTGTTTGTAATGATGCATGTACATGAGTGTTAAAACACAGTAACTGCTGCAACAGTTACAAACGTATCTGTTAGTGCTACACAGGAATAAGGCTGCATTCGCATGGGTGACTAACATCCATGTGAATGACTATGGCAGGAATCTGCTGATTCCTGCAGCCATTTTTGGCACCTGTAAGTGGCTGTTTGTGGCTAATCACAGTCACACTTTGTGCGCATCCAGCAACAATCACCGCAGGTAATCACTGTCCCTCCAAACAGCAATAGATAGCTGTGGTCACCACCAACCTGTCATTAGTATGTATGAGCTCAGCAGCTGCAGATATTTACTCACAGCTGTAGAAATCAGTAGATTCCCGCTGCTGTAATTTGCACCGGTGCTAGTTGTCCATGCGAATGTAGCTTGGGGCTAGGTACACACAGGGCGAACATCGCCCGAAAACAGCGGTTGCGCAGGAATCGTTCTGTTGAACAAGCATGCTGGAAAACCGCCATCCGATCAGCACTTACAGCCAATGGTTGTGAGCAATGATCAGTGTGTTTTGGCAGGGGGGCAGTCCACCTGTCAGAACACAATAGCCCAGCGGGGAGATTGCCACACTAACATCGCTTGTGTTAGTACGGTGATCTGTAAGTTTTTTTTTTTTTTCGTTCAGTCTGCTGGGTTGTGTGTACCTGGCTTGAATGTAGAAAACTCACCCACTTGCTATCAATTTCTTGATCACGATTAAGGCCCCTTTCACACTTATTCGACTTGTCCCACGATTTTGTACTGCAAAATCGTATGACAAGTCATTCTCCATGATTTTCAATGACTACCATTCATATTGGCACGACTTTAAGTCGTGCCGACTTCAGAGTCGTCCCTGCACTACTTTGGTCCAACTTCCATGCGAGTTGATGTTCATAGACCTCAATGTTAAACCCTCAAGTAGCATGCAAATCATACTTGAATAATATAGACACGATTTCAGTACGACTTTGTAAGCACAAGCTGTAAGCACATGCAGCTTTTGTAAACCCCAACCCTGTAAAGTCGTACAAAGTAGTACTGATCCCAAAGCGCGGCAAAATCATGCAAAATCACGGTAAAATCATGGCAAAATCACGGCCACTAAATCATGGTAAAATCGTGCGACTTTGAAGTCGCACAAGTGTGAAAGGGGCCTAATGCCGCGTACACACGGGCGTACTTTTCGACCGGACTACGACGGGATGAATCCGTTGGACAATCCGACCGTGTGTGGGCTTCATCGGACCTGCAGCGGACTTTTTTGGTCGAAAATCAGACGGACTTTAGATTTGGAACATGTTTCAAATCTTTCTGAATCCGCTCGTCTATATGTTAGTCCGACGGACGAAAACTGACGCTAGGGCAGCTATTGGCTACTGGCTATGCGCTTCCTTATTTTAGTCCGGTCGTACGTCATCACGTTCAAATCCGTCGGACTTTGGTGCGATCGTGTGTGTGCAAGTCCGTTCGTTCGAAAGTCCGTCGGAAAGACCGTCGGACCTTTGATGCCGAAAAGTTTGCCTGTGTGTACACGGCATAAGGCCGGGTTCACACTGATACGACACGACTGTTGTATGACTATCATCCTACTTTGCCCTGCTACATCTGTCCTACATCGGTCATACTTCAGTCCTACTTCCATACGACTTGAATGAACAAGATACGATTTTGCTCCTACCTTGAGGTAGTACGACTTGTCCTTTGACCAATCAAAACAATCCCAGAGTGACATAAATTCCTTTTACTGCTGTTGTAATCACCATGTTGGATGTCACAAGTCAGATGGTAAGGACAAGGATCCTACTTTGATCCAACTTCAATGATATTCAATAGGCTAAAGTAGGATCAAAGTCGGACCAAAGTAGTGCAGGGAGCATTTTCAAAGTCGGACCGACTTGTGTCGGACCAGTTAAGACGGCTCTCATAGTGAATCATTGTTTTACACACGTCATGCGACATGAGCTCCCAATGTTGTTGTACCAGTGTGAACCTGGCCTAATAGTATCCATTATTTTATTTGGCTGAAAAACTAGATACTGTTTGAACAAGAGATGGACAGCAGCATGTTTGTTACATTCATTCTTGTGTAGCACTACCAGATAGATCAGTGGTTCTCAACCATTCTAGTGTCGTGACCCCTTGATAAAATTCCCCAAGTTGTGGGGACCCCTAACAGTAAAATTATTTTCATAGCGTGGGTTGTCGGCACCCAAGGCAAGACAAGTGATTTGCGCCCCTAACCCATGGACATTTAGCGCTCCCTGGGTCCCTTCCGCTCGTACAGTATTAAAACCCCTTATGGTACATTTAAGAATGTACCACTCTTTCTCTTTGTTCTCCTTTCTTTCCCTTTTATGTCTTCCTATCCCAATTTCTTGATTTTTTTTTTCCTTTTCCCTCTCTCTAGCCGTCGTTCTTGTTCTCTTATTCTTTCTCTCCCTTTTCTTTGTTCCTCCCCCTCTTTTCCTCTCCATTCCATGTATTCTCTATTTTTATTCCTTCTCTTACTCCTTGGGATGGGATGAGTGGCAGTGCTGGCGGGGAGTTGAACGAGTGTCAGTGCTGGTGGGTGATGGCATCAGTGGCAGTGCTGGGGGGAGTTCTGATCAGCCAACTTAGGTTCTCTTGATCAAGGTCATCTGCTGATCTGAGAACTGTAGTGGGGACTTTTAATGGCAACTATAATCACAGGTAGTGTTACTCACTGTGTCTCCAACTTTGTGGTTACTCGCAGCAGTGACACTCTTGCTGAAATCAGGATATAAGGTCTCCTCCAGCCTCTCCCACTTCACATTCCCCACCAGTCAGCTGACCTTTAGTCTCTGCCCCCCAGCCATGCTGTGAACTGAATGGGCGGCTGTGAAGAGGCTGAGTGGGCGGTGACGGGCTCCAGGAACCACTCAGCTATGCGGCCACGAAAAGGCTGGGAGAGCGGTGCGGGATTCAGGAACAGCCCAGGATTCGGTGACCCCTGGCAAATCGTCATTTGACCCCCGGGGGGGTCCCGACCCCCAGGTTGAGAACCACTGAGATAGATAGTTTTGTAACTGGTACAGTGTTTACTGCATTTTAACATTCATATGCATGCATCATTACAATAGGAGTGAATTTAAAAATTGATGCTTTTGGGATTAATGGGTAAATGTATGCATTTTTTGTGAGCACTAATTGAATTTTACATACTTGTCCAATTCAGTGCAACTCCTGCAATCTTGCTTTCAGAGTTTTGTTCCTCTTTCTTGTGCTGTAGGAATATTATTTTTTTTATCTGCTAATTAAAGACAGTATGTAGTGACATTTAATGATGTATCATAGCCCCAACCTTTGTAGGCGGTAGGAAGAGTGCTCTTTGTAGCCTCTTATGGTAGCCATACACATAGCAATTTGTGATTGATCTAGGAAAAAGCAAGGAATTGATTGATCTAGGAAAAGTGATCTGTCATTGAGTAAAAATATCAAACAATGTATCTTGTAAAAGAAAAATATCAAACAATGTAACACACACAATATTGTTCGGCACTTTACGATCAAATTAAAATATGATCTATCAGTCATAAATTTATTCCAAACAATTTTTTACAATGTTTATTATGTTCAGTTCTCCAATACACATGGAGCTATTTATTTGATCAGTCAGCAGGGCGTCTTGTCGCAGTGCCCAGGGGCCCCAGGTGCAGTTTACCCCCATAGTTTTCAGTGCTTTGCATGGGTTAAGGGAGAACCCCAAAGCAGAACAACTTACTAATGTCGCTGCTTGTGTGGACAGCATGTGTACAGCTCCGATTCCTGCCGACCCTCCTTTCCTATTCATCCCATGTGATCAGAGCAGTACAGATCCTGCCTACACAAGCAGCTGCAGTACTATGCATTCTTCCTTAAAGAGGTTGTAAACCCTCAAGACTTTTCACCTTAATGCATAGTATGCATTAAGGTGAAAAACCTCCTGTGATGCAGCAGTTCCCCAGAGCCCCCCTTTTACTTACCTGAACCCAGTCTTTCCAGCGACGGGGACGAGCACACCAGCTCCAGTAAGTGTCTTGTGTCCTGTTTGGATAGACTGATAGCAGCACAGTCATTAGCACAGTCATTAGCTCCTGCTGCTGTCAATCAAATCCAGTGACGCGGGGGGGCGGGGCTGAGTCCTGCTGTCTGTGTCAATGCACGCAGCAGCAGGACACGGGAGTGCGCCTGCACGAGTGCCCCAAGGGAGAGCGGCTTTTCAATGGGGCACTCGAGAAGAGGAGGAGCCAGGAGCACTGCTGAGGGACCGCAGAAGAATATTGTTTGGATATTTGTGTTGATTGGTCTTTTTGATTTATGGAATTTTTTCTTATTGTTTAAAACCAATTTTAGAGAAAATACAAATAAATGTATGTTTAATTCTACCAACTGCGTTGATAGGGGCAGGCTGGTAGGGGCCCCAGTGCATTAATTTACCCAGGGGTCCATGATGCTATTAAGATGCCCCTGTCAGTCAGAAGCAATAATTAAAACTCTGCTGTGGTTGATGGAGTTGGCGGAGTTGAAATCTATTGAATAGAGGGTCTCAGGTTTGCAACACTTATTTACTTTGATCAGTTTAATCACATTGTATGATCATGTTGAAGTGTGTGGCTACCATTAGAGTTCGAAACCTGAGGCAAGGCTTATATTTATCTCACCACAGGAACTGGCATTATAGGCAATATATGATAAAACTGTCCTCACATGTGTTTGATTTTAAGATCAACTGCAACCAATTACTTTTTTCTAGTTTTGGGAATCAAGAAGAATTGTTAGAACTTCTGTTCTGTTTATGTTGTGTAGATTGTGGGAGAGATTTTTCTATGCTTTTTTTTAGTGCTTTCTTTGCCCCATCAAGAAAATTGACCTGAATCATTATACAACGTAGTTTTCCTTTATCGGTCAGAGACATTTCTGTCATTCACATTGGGATATGGCCTGACTGATGGGGCTATATACCCTAGGTTTAGGAGGTTGTTCCCTCTTATGGGCTGTACCCCAGCACATTCAGAGACAATGAATTTGCATAAAGCAAAATGCAGCATTTGTTGTATAACTGTAGGTTAGTAGCAGGACTTCCATCTTGTTGATCTCAGTACTGAAGTCCTGGATTTGAAGAAGATCTTGCTATTATCATTAGCATGCCACATCCCATATTATTCTGTATGTACAGTGTATGGAGGAATAGGAGTTTACTTGATGACAGACTCTTGTGAGAGCAAGCATGCTCTAGTAAATTGCATAAATTCAGGATTTCGTTGGCCATTGTCTTTTTTGTTTTGTTTTTGTTTACAGACTTTATTTCACATTCTTTTTCTCTCGTGGAACTCAAGTTTCTATTCCAGAAAATGTTGCCTGATCTGAGTGGGAAAACACTAGTAGATGTGGGTTCCAGACTTGGAGCTGTTCTGTATGCGGTAAAACAGAGTTGCATATATTTTTTTAAGCATGATATTGTGTCTTCATCAACCAAGGCTAAAGAAAGTTTGAGATCGCTTACTTTGTATATGAGAAAATTGCCGATTGAAAAGCATCCACAGATGTGAAATTGTTGTTCAAAACAGCCTGATTGGGTGACTTCCTTTTTGTGTGTGTATAGGGTAGCTATCCTGGGAGGCTTAGGTGCACAACCCTTCTGGTGCAGTGTATTTATTTGCACCATTGATTGGCTAAGTAAAAAAATTTCAAGCCTCTGATCACCCCAACTACAAAATCCAGGATGCTTTACATGCAGAGAGATGTGCACCTAAGGGATGCCATTTGTTCAGAATGATCTGCAGTTGTGTGCAAACCCAAGCTTATTCTGAAACATACTACTTAAAACAGGTTAATAACATTAAAGCAGATTTCTGACAGTACATACAGTGGGGCAAAAAAGTATTTAGTCAGCCACCAATTGTGCAAGTTCTCCCATTTGAAAAGATGAGAGAGGCCTGTAATTGTCATCATAGGTATACCTCAACTATGAGAGACAAAATGTGGAAACAAATCCAGACAATCACATGTCTGATTTTTGAAAGAATTTATTTGCAAATTATGGTGGAAAATAAGTATTTGGTCAATATCAAAAGTTCATCTCAATACTTTGTTATATATCCTTTGTTGGCAATGACAGAGGTCAAACGTTTTCTGTAAGTCTTAACAAGGTTGTCACACACTGTTGCTGGTATGTTGGCCCATTCCTCCATGCAGATCTCCTCTAGAGCAGTGATGTTTTGGGGCTGTCGCTGGGCAACACGGACTTTCAACTCCCTCCAAAGGTTTTCTATGGTGTTGAGATCTGGAGACTGGCTAGGCCACTCCAGGACCTTGAAATGCTTCTTACGGAGCCACTCCTTCATTGCCCGGGCTGTGTTTGGGATCATTGTCATGCTGAAAGACCCAGCCACGTTTCATCTTCAATGCCCTTGCTGATGGGAGGAGGTTTGCATTCAAAATCTCACGATACATGGCCCCATTCATTCTTTCATGTACACGGATCAGTCGTCCTGTTCCCTTTGCAGAGAAACAGCCCCAAAGCATGATGTTGCCACCCCCATGCTTCACAGTAGGTATGGTGTTCTTTGGTTGCAACTCAGCATTCTCTCTCCTCCAAACACGACGAGTTGTGTTTCTACCAAACAGTTCTACTTTGGTTTCATCTGACCATATGACATTCTCCCAATCCTCTTCTGGATCATCCAAATGCTCTCTAGCAAACCTCAGTCGGGCCCAGACATGTACTGGCTTAAGCAGGAGGACACGTGTGGCACTGCAGGATCTGAGTCCCTGGCGGCGTAGTGTGTTACTGATGGTAGCCTTTGTTACGTTGGTCCCAGCTCTCTGCAGGTCATTCACTAGGACCCCCCGTGTGGTTCTGGGATTTTTGCTCACCGTTCTTGTGATCATTTTGACCCCACGGGGTGAGATCTTGCGTGGAGCCCCAGATCGAGGGAGATTATCAGTGGTCTTGTATGTCTTCCTTATTCTAATTATAGGCTGCTTGCCTATTGCAGATTCAGTCTTCCCAGCCTGGTGCAGGTCTACAATTTTGTTTCTGGTGTTCTTCGACAGCTCTTTGGTCTTCACCATAGTGGAGTTTGGAGTGTGACTGTTTGAGGTTGTGGACAGGTGTCTTTTATACTGATAACCAGGGGCGTTGCTAGGTCTGCAAAAGATCTGGGGCTAGAGCCCATAGCAGCAGTCACCAACCTTTTTGTAGGCCCGGGGGAGGGGGGGCTGGTGGCAAGCAATTTTATGCGGGCAAAGGCTGGTGTTGGCGTTTCAATCATCATGACACCATGGTTGATATGTGGTCGGGGTGATAGAGGTGCATTGTTTCTATTGTTACATTCTAATATATAATAAAGTGGTTCAACTCACCATAATGCAGAATCAGTGGGAGCCCTGGGTTTGTCACTTGCCACATCTCCTGCCACCAGATGCATCATGTTACTTCCCACCATCGCCTGTCAGCAGATGCAGCTTTTTAACTTGCTACCATCACCTGCCACTAGATGTGGATTGTCGCTTGCCATGTCGCCTGCCACCAGATGTGGATTGTCACTTGTCACATCACCTGCCACAATTTGCAGATTGACACTTGCCACGTCACCTGCCACCATTTGCAGATTGTCACTTGCCACGTCACCTGCCACCATTTGCAGATTGTCACTTGCCACCATTTGCAGATTGTCACTTGCTTTGTCACCTGCCACCTGATGCGGATTGTCGCTTGCCACGTCACTTGCCACCATTTGCAGACTGTCACTTGCCACGTCACCTGCCACTAGATGTGGGTTGCCACTTGCCAACTGATGTGGATTGACACTTGCCATGCCAGCCAGTGCCACCAAATGTGCATTGTCGCTGCATTGGTGGCAGGCTGGCAGCACTGGTCCATTTAGTGAGGGCAGGAGAGCGGTGATGCGGGGCGGGCAGTGAGAGATAATGTAATCTCTCTGATCCCCGCCGCACCTCTGACATTGAAGAGGTCTGTGCTGTGAGGGCGGAAGAGCGCTGATGTGTGGCGGGCAGTGGGAGATGATGTCATCTGTCTGCTCCCCGCCGCACATCGCTCCCACATTGAAGTGGCCTGGCTGTAAGGGTGGAGGAGCGGTGGAGCGGGCGGAGAGAGATGATGTCATCTCTGCCCATCCGCCTGCTCATTTCTCTCCTCCACCTCTAATGCAGTCCGCCGCAGCCACGACCCTGTGGCATACCTCCCAACTTTTGAACTTCAGAATGAGGGACACTTGAGGGAGGAAGCAACCAGTGGCACGCTACGTGAACACGCTATGCGCACTACAGCATAAGTGGGTGTGGTCAAACTTAACAGTGGGAGGGGCTTAATGGACATGGTTAAACAAAAGGTTAATGCAAAAGTTGACCCCCCTACTACCACCTGCCACTTCCACCGCATGCCAAAATACTCCAAGTGGCTAAAGAATAATTTCAGATCTTTATTTAGATATTGAGAGGATCATTCAAAAGAATTTGGAGGAACAGTATGTCAAAATGTGGACAGATTCTCCAAAATCTTTTGACTACTCTGGAGCAGGGGTAGGCAACAGATCAATCTGAACAAAATGAAAAAGATCACCGGGGTTTGGTGCCCTTTTTTTTTTTTTTTTTTTTTAGAAATTACCCAGCAAGGCCTAAAATAGGGAAAAAAATATAATAAAACAAAATATCATGGTTAAAATATAAAGTTAGCCTACCATAAAGGACAGTGTCAGAAGGGGAGAGGACGGTGTCAGTAGGGCAGTGGACGGTGTCAGTAGGGCAGAGGACGGGGTCAGTAGGGCAGTGGACGGTGTCAGTAGGGCAGTGGACGGTGTCAGTAGGGCAGTGGACGGTGTCAGTAGGGCAGTGGACGGTGTCAGTAGGGCAGTGGACGGTGTCAGTAGGGCAGTGGACGGTGTCAGTAGGGCAGTGGACGGTGTCAGTAGGGCAGTGGACGGTGTCAGTAGGGCAGTGGACGGTGTCAGTAGGGCAGAGGACGGTGTCAGTAGGGCAGAGGACGGTGTCAGTAGGGCAGAGGACGGTGTCAGTAGGGCAGTGGACGGTGTCAGTAGGGCAGTGGAGTAGGGCAGAGGACGGTGTCAGTAGGGCAGAGGACGGTGTCAGTAGGGCAGTGGACGGTGTCAGTAGGGCAGAGGACGGTGTCAGTAGGGCAGAGGACGGTGTCAGTAGGGCAGAGGACGGTGTCAGTAGGGCAGAGGACGGTGTCAGTAGGGCAGTGGACGGTGTCAGTAGGGCAGTGGACGGTGTCAGTAGGGCAGAGGACGGTGTCAGTAGGGCAGAGGACGGTGTCAGTAGGGCAGAGGACGGTGTCAGTAGGGCAGAGGACGGTGTCAGTAGGGCAGAGGACGGTGTCAGTAGGGCAGAGGACGGTGTCAGTAGGGCAGAGGACGGTGTCAGTAGGGCAGTGGACGGTGTCAGTAGGGCAGTGAACGGTGTCAGTAGGGCAGAGGTTGGAGGTAGGCAAGTGTACACAGACACAAATCCGTTTACATCTGCAGCTCCATAGAAGTGAATGGAGGGTGCGATTGGGTCCACCTGAAAAACAGACAGGCGGACCCGATTGGACTGATCGTATGAAAAGGGCCTAAGGCTGCTTTCACATTGATGCACTGTGATTGACACACACCGTGGGTGCAGCGCAGTGTACCGGTGGCTTTCCTGCAGGTTAGTTGCCATAGAATTCTATTATATACTGCAGATGTGATGGATGCACTTTGTGAAAGCGCACCAAACCTGCAGGTAATAACAGAAGTCTATGGCTCAGTGCAGGCAACCCGCAGCTGCACCTGTGGATGAGTTTGAAAGCAGCCCAGTGTAGAAAACAGACATGTCCATTGCTATTTGATTTTATAAAAAACTGACCTTAATCTTCATGGCTGCTGCTGTCCTCCAGGGCGGGTATGGCTGGCGGCTGCTGCTGTCCTCCAGGGCGGGTATGGCTGGTGGCTGCTGCGGTCCCCCAGGGCGGGTATGGCTGGTGGCTGCTGCTGTCCCCCAGGGCGGGTATGCCTGGCGGCTGCTGCTGCTGTCCCCCAGGGCGGGTATGGCTGGCGGCAGCTGCTGCTGTCCCCCAGGGCGGGTATGGCTGGCGGCAGCTGCTGCTGTCCCCCAGGGCGGGTATGGCTGGCAGGAGCTGCTGCTGTCCCCAGGGCGGGTATGGCTGGCGCATGCTGCTGTCCCCCGGGCGGGTATGGCTGGTGCATGCTGCTGTCCCCCAGGGCGGGTATGGCTGGCGCATGCTGCTGTCCCCCAGGGCGGGTATGGCTGGCGCATGCTGCTGTCCCCCAGGGCGGGTATGGCTGGCGCATGCTGCTGTCCCCCAGGGCGGGTATGGCTGGCGGCTGCTGCTGTCCCCCAGGGCGGGTATGGCTGGCGGCTGCTGCTGTCCCCCAGGGCGGGTATGGCTGGCGGCTGCTGCTGTCCCCCAGGGCGGGTATGGCTGGCGGCTGCTGCTGTCCCCCAGGGCGGGTATGGCTGGCGGCTGCTGCTGTCCCCCAGGGCGGGTATGGCTGGCGGCTGCTGCTGTCCCCCAGGGCGGGTATGGCTGGCTGTCCTCCAGGGCAGGTATGGCTGGTGGCTGCTGCTGTCCCCCAGGGCGGGTATGGCTGGCGGCTGCTGCTGTCCCCCAGGCAGTTATAACCACCCTGGGGGACAGCAAGCCAGCCAGCTATACCCACATGTGGCCCGCGGGCCAGCAGCTGAGCACCCCTAACATAATGTGACAGGGAGGTGGAACAGGCTCCTGGAGCATGGGCCCAGCATTATGCCATTATGTCCACAGAAGTCCGACTGCTGCCTGCACACTACAAGTCCCAGCATGTTCAGAACTTATCCCTTCCACATGCTGGCTCCTGTCACTCCAGGGGCAATCCAGGGAAGTCTCAGTCCTCCTCACTTTTAATAGAAGCCCCCAGCCCTGTCAGTTTCCTGGACAGTAGAATGTACTCAGTCACCCCAATCCTCTGCTCTCACCATAAACATGCTTGCTTGTAGAATCTACTGCACCCGCTTAGAGAGCATTTCCCCCGGCCGGACCCTTGCCATTACTGAGGACAGGTGGGGGGTGAGAGGGAAAGAACAAAGCCAGGAGAGATCAGCAGGGAATGAATTGGAGCGAAAAGTGAGGAGACCAGCGAGAAGGCAGGACCAGCTCACGGAGGGGGCGGGGCCAAATCACGGAGGGGCGTGGCCAATTCACGGAGGTGCATGGATAGGGAGGACAGGTGGTTGGGAGGCAGTGTCATTCTAATCAAGAGAACAGCACCTTAGCAGATGACCCGCCTCCTCCACTCAGCAGCGTTCCAATGGCACTTGTGTGCAGGAGAGGGGAGTGGTCTGTCCTATGACATACTGACCCTCATGCGAGCCCGCTACCCACACACACAGCAGTGACATAAAACCAAATGTAACAGGGAGCCATACAGCTCCCCTGAAGCATGGGCGGGGTCACAGTTGCAGCTCCTCACGCTACGCCCTTTGTCCCAGCCATCAATGTATGAATGCCGCTTCTCCACTGGTTGGATGACAGAGGGGCGGGTCTGGGTAGCAGTCCCGCCCATACCTGACATCACACTCTCAGTTTGACAGGTGAAGTCTTCCTTTCTGACTGCACAGTGTACATCCAGACAGCTTGTCCATCAATCCCTGGCTGTGCTGGATGATCACACTGCTGCAGGTCCTACTGAGCCAAAACCTATCACATAATCAACAAACTTATGCGGACAATGCACCTGCAGGGTGGGACAGAGACTCGGGGCTATGGGCTCCAGATTCAGGGCTCCAGCCTCGATAGCCACCCCCTGGCGACGCCTATGCTGATAACAAGTTCAAATAGGTGCCATTAATACAGGTAATGAGTGCAGGACAGAGGAGCCTCTTAAAGAAGAAGATACAGGTCTGTGAGAGACAGAAATCTTGCTTGTTTGTAGGTGACCAAATACTTATTTTCCACCATAATTTGCAAATAAATTCTTTCAAAAATCAGACAATGTGATTGTCTGGATTTGTTTCCACATTTTGTCTCTCATAGTTGAGCTATACCTATTATGACCATTACAGGCCTCTCTCATCTTTTTAAGTGTGGGAACTTGCACAATTGGTGGCTGACTAAATACTTTTTTGCCCCACAGTATTTCTTTATTCTGTATTGAAAATTGTCAAAAGTTTTTATTATTTATGAGGTCAATACAAAATTATGCAATAAGCCCTGGTTCACATTTGTGCAATTTGACATGCGATTTAACATGTTAAATCACATGTCAAATCAGTGGCAATTGCTGGCAGTGGCACAGTCCTAATCGGTGCGACGTCGCAATTGTGGCACCACACCGATTTCAAAAAGTGGTTTCTGTACTACTTTTTGCGATTTCGGGGTGCGATTTCCATTGACATCTGTGCAGAAACCTGCACAGATGTCTGTGAAATCACAGCCAAAATCGAGACTGAAATGCGGGAGAGAAATCGTGCGAGTTCAGCTGAACTCGCACGGCTTCATTCCTGCAGCTCAGTGTGAACCTGGGCTAACTGTGGAACCTAAGATTGGTTCCTACAACCGTGCAATTAGTGACTTAATCCAAATGTGAAACAAACTTACAGTATAGCCTTAATGGCTAGTGCTGTGTCCAAAACATCAAGAAAAAAATGTGGTAAATAAATAATATTCAGATAGTTACGGAGCTGCCCGTTATAAGATGTAGCAACTACCTAGAAAATTGGAAATATTAACGGTAACTGCGCTTCCACTTAATGATATAACATATAGCATCTGCAAACCTATGCCGAGTTACAGTTCGGTCCATATACGTATTTATCGGCGTATAACACGCACTTTTTTCTCCTTAAAATCAGGGGAAAATCGTGGATGCGTGTTATACACCGATCCCCGCCGATTGTGAGGAGAGGAGCGAGTGGAGCCGACATACACAAAGCCGAGTGTACTTCGGCTGGACTCGGCTCCTCTCACAGTCCCGCCCCTGACTGTGAGCAGAGCCGAGTCTAGCCGAAGTACACTCGGCTTTGTGTATCTTGATCAGCACCAATTTTAAAAGACACGAGGCTGCAATGACACAGGAAAGGCTGCAATGACACAGGAAAGGCTGCAATACACAGGCTGCAATGAAACAGGGAAGGCTGCAGATGGACACTGATAACGCTGCATTGATGGGCATTTAAATGTAAGTTTTTTTTCCTTAAACTTCCCTCCTAAAAGTTTTTTTCCTTAAAATTCCCTCCAAAACTTGGGGTGCGTGTTATACGCAGGCGCGAGTTATACGCCGATAAATACGGTATTTACACACAGGCACAATAGTTTTCTCAGGTATTTACCATAACATATTCAAGCTATAGTTATATAATAGATATGAGATGAAAGTGCACACTCTCAGGTTTAATTTGAGGGTATGTACATCCAAATCAGAGGAAGGGTTTAGGAATTATAGCTCTTAAGAATAGCCACCCCCCTCCTTTTTTCAAGGGACCAAAAGTAATTGGACAATTGAATCAAAAGCTGTTTGATGGCCAGGTGTGGGCTACTCCTTTTGTTATTACTTCATCAATTAAGCGGGTAAAAGGTCTGGAGTTGATTCTGTGATATTTGCATTTGGAATCTATTGCTGTGAACCTACATCATTCGTTCAAGGATCTGTCCATGCAAGTGAAACAGGCCATTGTTAAGGCCCGTACACACGATCGGACTTTTTGACAACAAACATGCAAATTAGCTGTTTTGGAGCAAAGTCTGACCGTGTGTACGCTCCATCGGACAAACTTTTTCTGTTTCCATCGGACTTTTGTTGGCTGTGCGAACGCACAAACATTCCGGCAACAAAAGTCAGATGGAGCAAAGTCCGATTGTGTGTACACAAAACCATCGGACTTTTGTACAAACTACAGTACGCAGCCGCGAGACTGTTTCCAGCGCGATCCCATCGCGCTGGTTCTCGGCGACAGGGTACTGTACATCTTGCGCTGGCTGCAATAGGAAAAACACATTTTCCTACTGCGGCAGGCGCGAGAGGGAATTCCCCTCTGGGGGAATACCAGGCCCTGCGGCCCCCCCACCCCAAAGCACCTTGTCCCCATGTTGATCAGGACAAGGGCCTCTTCCCGACAACCCTGGCCGTTGATTGTCAGGGTCTGCGGGCAAGGGGCTTATCAGAATCCGGGAGCCCCCTTTAATAAGGGGGCCCCCAGATCCCGGCCCCCCACCCTATGTGAATGAGTATGGGGTACATCGTACCCCTACCCATTCACCTAGGGAAAAAAGTGTCAATAAAAAAAACACACTACACAGGTTTTTAAAGTAATTTATTAGACAGCTCTGGGGTTCTTCTTTCGACTTCGGGGGTCTCTCCAGCCTCTTCTCCCGGTGTCCAGTTCTTCTCCGCTCTCTCCGGCCTCTTCTCCCGGTGTTCGGCCTCTTCTCCAGCTGTCCGGTTCTTCTGCCGGGCTCCTCCGCTATCTTCTGCTCTTTTGCCGCTCTTTTGCTAGCGGTGGCCTGGTCTTCTGCATCTTCTTCCGATGTTGACACGACGCTCTCTCCCGCTTTAATGCTGTGTGCGCGCCTCGCAATGACTTATATAGGCATGCCCCGGGACTGTGACGTCATAAGGGGGCGGGATCACCGGATGAAATCACCCGGTGACCACGCCCTATGCCTATATAAGTCATTGTGCGGCGCTCACACAGCATTACAGCGGGAGAGAGCGTTGTGTCAACATCGGAAGAAGATGACGCAGAAGACTGGGCCACTGCTAGCAAAAGAGCGGCAAAAGAGCAGAAGATAGCGGAGGAGCCCGGCAGAAGAACCGGACGGTGGGAGAAGAGGCCGAACACCGGGAGAAGAGGCCGGAGAGAGCGGAGAAGAACCGGACACCGGGAGAAGAGGCCAGAGAGACCCCCGAAGTCGGAAGAAGACCCCCGGAGCTGCCTAATAAATTACTTTAAAAACCTGTGTAATGTGTTTTTTTATTGACACTTTTTTCCCTAGGTGAATGGGTAGGGGTACGATGTACCCCATACTCATTCACACCCCCCACCTGTATACTTCACACCCCCACCCCCACCTGTATACTGCACACCCCCCACCTGTATACTGCACACCCCCCACCTGTATACTGCACACCCCCACCCCCCACCTATATACTGCATACCCCCAGCTGTAAATTTCACACCCACCCCCACCTGTATACTGCACCCCCACCTGTATACTGCACCCCCCCACCTGTATACTGCATACCCCCACCTGTATACTGCATACCCCCACCTGTATACTGCACACCCCCCACCTGTATACTGCACCCCCCCCCACCTGTATACTTCACACCCCCCACCTGTATACTGCACCCCCCCACCTGTATACTGCATACCCCCAGCTGTAAATTTCACCCCCACCCCCACCTGTATACTGCACCCCCACCTGTATACTGCACCCCCACCTGTATACTGCACACTCCCACCCCCTACCTGTATACTGCATACCCCCACCTGTATACTGCATACCCCCACCTGTATACTGCATACCCCCCACCTGTATACTGCACACCCCCCACCTATATACTGCACACCCCCTACCTGTATACTGCACACCCCCACCTGTATACTGCACACCCCCACCTGTATACTGCACACCCCCTACCTGTATACTGCACACCCCCACCTGTATACTGCACACCTCCACCCCCACCTGTATACTGCACCCCCACCTGTATACTGCACCCCCACCTGTATACTGCACACTCCCACCCCCTACCTGTATACTGCATACCCCCACCTGTATACTGCACACCCCCCACCTGTATACTGCACACCCCCACCTGTATACTGCACACCCCCCCACCTATATACTGCACACCCCCCACCTGTATACTGCACACCCCCACCTGTATACTGCACACCTCCACCCCCACCTGTATACTGCACACCCCCCCACCTGTATACTGCACACCTCCAGCCCCCACCTGTATACTGCACACCTCCAGCCCCCACCTGTATACTGCACACCCCCCACCTGTATACTGCACACCACCACCTGTATACTCCTGCCCCCATCTGTATACTGTACATTGGGGGCATTACACAGGGGGCTTACATTGGGGGTATTGCACTGAGGTGATTACATTTGGGGGATTACAGAAAATCGCTACCTCCACCGTATACATGGGCAGGGCAAAGGGGGTGGAGTCGGAGCGGAGTTGGGGCGGAGCCAAGGGGGCGGCAAAATGAGGTTTCGCCTAGGGTGTCAAAAATCCTTGCACCAGCCCTGTATAAATATTCTGTAGCCTTTTATCCTGCCATTAGGTTGATCTTCAGTCTCCTTTTTTCACTATTAACCTGATTACTTTTCATTTGGATAGAAAATGCCCCTTGCTTACAAAACTAAAATGGGTCAGAACATTGATTCATTCCTTGTAAGGGGGCTATGAGATTTCCATCAAAGGGAGTTGCTGGGCAAACTTAGTTTGCTGTGCTGTCAATTTAGATAACCCATGTTGCTCTGGTAACCCTTTTCACATTTATTTGATTCTTGTTAACAAGGACTGTATACAAATATTGGGGGGAAAACACTTCAAAACCATTTTTATAGTTAAAAAACAACCGTTCTTCAATGAAATGTCTCAAATTAGACAGCCTCTATGCTTACAGAAGTGTGCATGCATTGAGGCTGACTAGTACTGGCTGACCACCTTTCTGGGATCACAGGTAGCCGAGACCCTGATAAAGCTTCCATGTTATTGGCTGGTGACCACTGTCTTATGTAAACAGCAGTTTCAGGATGGGCTTTTGCCTTGTGCTTTTTACTAAGAAAACCCCACAAGATATCTGTTGTATATAAGAACATAATTCCCCGTCACTGCTCTCCAGATACAGTGAGAGTAAATGTGTTCTATACTTTGCCTAAGAACAACATGATATTGATTTTTAGCCTTGAGATGCTCTATTTCATATGGCTGATTAAGGGGCAGTTCACACTACATGCAGTCCAATGTGTTTTTTTTCTGCATCAAAAATGCATGGAAAGTAGGTTATATGGTTTCCAATGGCATAGTTCACACCGGTGCAGTCAGTTCCAGGGCTTTCCAGTTCCAGAAAAAAAAAAGTAGAACATGCTGCATTTTTCCTACACTGGACTGTACTGGAATGCAGTAAAACGCATCAAAAACGCACTGTAATGCACTTGAACGCATCAAAAACGCACTGGACCCTAGTATAGTAAAAAATTAGCAGGGAAAAAAAAAGAAGAAAAGCACCTGGAATGCATCACGAAACACACCAGAAACAAACTGAAACGCGTCAAAAACGCTCATGCAGAAACGCTTCCGGAACGGATCTGGAGCAGTCTTAGCAGTATAAAAAATTTGTCAGATTGTTTCTTTTGTATCAGGCCAATACTGAAAGTAGATTATTTAAAGTGGTATTAAAACCAAAAATGTAATATATTGCAGCTTACCAATCCTTAGATGTGCTGGCTGCACACAGCTCCTTTTTTAGAGTGCGCCCACTCTGGATGAAGGAGCACAGGGGCACCTTTGGAATGCAGCATTGTTAGTCTGAGGGGGAGGGGAATGTTTAGACATACTAGCAGATTTAGATACACTAACAAATTGAAGCCAAACCCCATCTCACGCTGCAGTTACACAAGCAGTTACAGCAATAGTTATTTTTTTCTTTTGGCCCCTTTCACACAGATTTTTCCTGCGACTTTGGACACAAGAGTCACATGCCAAGACGTACCCCATGATTCCCAATGATAACCATTCATATCTGTGCGACTTTAAGTCGCATCGACTTCAAAGTAGTCCTTGTACTACTTTGGTCTGACTTTGATGCGAGTTGAGGTCCATAGACCTCATGTTTACACAGGCATTCCTTAAAATTGTGGCAAAAACGCGCGACTTTCAAGTCGTGGCAGTGTGAAAGGGGCCTTTGGGATAAAGGTTTTACATGAATAAATAAAAGCTGACCATTGTAAGCACCCCTGTCAGTGGTAACTGGTTTATCTCAACACTAACTGCTACGTTTGCAGGAAAGCTAGTTCTGTTGAAAAACAACAGACTTACTGGCCAGATCACCAGGTAAAAATAAAGGAAACATAAGCTAAAAAAGAAAACTAATGCAGCCAATACATCTAAGAATTGGTAAGCTGCAATATACTGTTTGGTTTTGGGTTTAATACTGCTTTAAGAGAGGCCAGTTTTAGTCTTCCAAACTACAATATTACCTTTTATGGACCTTTTCATAGCTGTAAATTGGATTGTTCATGCATTCTTAATTCAGCTATTTAACTAAATATGAATCGGGCAGTTTGGGGACCTCTAAGAAAACCAAAAAATGTTTGTATGGATTTAAAAGTCCTGTATTAGAGATGTATAAAATCCTTTTGTCTTTGTTTGCTTTAATATAGGGTTGTGTGTACAGTTCAGCTAGTAAATTACAAGGTGTGGAAATCAATGCAGAATTCTGCCAGTTACAAGAAAAGATCATAAAGAAGTATGACTTCACAGCCAGAATTCAGGTATGGCATGTTTGTTATGCCTTGTGTACAATTAAAGGATTTATAGAGTTTAAGACCGAGATGCAGAAACTTTTGGTAAGTGTCTGGAAATGAAGAGATCACACTAATGCCCCGTACACACGGTCGGATTTTCCGATGGAAAATGTGTGATAGGACCTTGTTGTCGGAAATTCCAACTGTGTGTAGGCTCCATCACACATTTTTCATCGGAATTTCCGACACACATAGTTTGAGAGCTTGCTATAAAATTTTTCAACAACAAAATCCGTTGTCGGAAATTCCGTTCGTGTGTACACAAATCTGACACACAAAGTGCCACGCATGCTCAGAATAAATTAAGAGACGAAAGCTATTGGCTACTGCCCCGTTTATAGTCCCGACGTACGTGTTTTATGTCACTGTGTTCAGAACGATCGGATTTTCCGACAGCTTTGTGTGACCGTGTGTACAGGGCATAAGACTAAAAATCAGAGGTAATTTACATACACCTAACAAGCGTGTGAAATGTTATATTATATTATAGCTGCTTTTGTAATTTGCCAATTTGCCAGAAGATGACGGTGTAGTCAAACACTAGTTAATATGTTAATGGAAATGGTCACCATGAGTAAGGATATGTGAAACCATCCCTTTTGGATGGAAGTATTACTTGAAATGTAATAGTTATACGTACACATTGGCTTGATAGGTTATATACTAATGTAAGGACAGACACCCAAATAATCTTTAAATACTTTGTCTGCTACAAATATGTGTACCATTTGTGGAATATTATCAACCCACAGATATCATTGGACGTGAACCATAGTGGACATTGAACCACTTTATCATCATATGTTGGTGTTGTGTTTACCCTAAATACTTGTATTTGATTGTACATTCCTTTTGTATGATTGTCATGTGAAGATAGCTTAATATATACTGTACATTGATTAGCCATAACTTTGTGACCACCCACCTAATATTAAGTAGGTTCCCCTTTTGCCGCCAAAACAGCCCTGACCTGTCAAGGCATGAACGCCACCAGACTTCTGAAGGTATGTTGAGGTACCTGGCACCAAACTGTCAGTAGCAGATCCTTTAAGTCCTGTAAACTACGTAGTGGGGCCTCCATGAATCAGAGTTGTTTTTCTAGCACATCCACAGATGCTTGATTGTATTGAGATCTGGAGAATCTGAAGGCCAAGACCTCAACTCATTTTTTTCCCTCAAACCATTCTTGAACAATTTTTGCAGATTGGCTGGGTGCATTATCCTGCTAAATAAGGCCACTGCCATCAGGGAATATAGTTTCCTTGCAGGGGGGTACTTAGTCAGAAACAAGGTAGGTGGTACGAGTCATGTAACATCCACATGAACGGCAGGACCAGGGTTTCCTAGTAGAACATTGCCCAGAGCATCACACTGCCTCCTGGTGTCATGTCTTCCCCAGGTAAGCGATGAACCCACACGATGTAAAAGTGAAAACCTGACTCGTCAAACCAGAGGGTGGTTATCAAAATGTGTGGGGATTGGAAGTAAACTTTTCCTCCAAGATTCAGATTCCAGTCTCTGTTGCAATTGGGAAAGGGGAGTGAAGCCAGAGATTACACAACATCTCCAGGGGTGGAGAAGTGGTGTTGGGACCTAGAAGGGGAAGTTATCCTACCTGAGAACATGATTCTTTTCCCTGCTATTGCTGTGGAGGAGGGGATGTGGATCCAAAGACTGCATTATTACTTACATGGCAACAAGGGGAGATGGAGAAATTGTTTAAAGACCTAGGAGTGGAAGTCTTCTTTTCTGAAACTATGATTCTTCTATCTATCCTTGCTGTGGAGGGAGGACAGGAACCAATGAACCTCATTACTTTCATGGTCATAAGCAAGATAGGGAAGCAGTGTCAAAATCTAGAGGAAAAGAGGGTCTCTTTCCATCTGGGGTCACAGTTCCTTTCTCTGCTGTGGCTGTGAAAATAACAATTTTGTACTTAGGCAGGCCATACATTATACAATTTTCTTATTTATTTATTTCAGGTACTTGTATAGCGCCGTCAGTGTACGCAGCGCTTTACACATATATATTGCATGTTCACATCAGTCCCTGCCCTCAAGAAACTTACAATCTAAGGTCCCTAACTCACATTCATACATACACATACTAGGGCCAATTTAGACAGGAGCCAATTAACCTACCAGCATGTCTTTGGAGTGTGTGAGAAAACCGGCATACCCAGAGGAAACCCACACAGGCACAGGGTTCAATTTCCTTTAGCTTTACCTTCAACTATGTAGTACAAGGGCCTGCCTGATTGCATACAAATTGAAAGTGTTTAGGTTTGACCTCATATTATATGGTTTGGATAAATCTAAAGGAAAATTGTATAATTTATGGCCAGCCTTACTGTAAAATCATTTTCCCAATGAGGGACACAAGGATTCTGATATTAGTCAGGTTATACTGCTGCCTACAGGAGGTTGGGACACTGGCAAACAGACACATTGCACGCCACTCCTTGTATAATCCCTCCTTTACCCATCATGCCTCAGTTTTGTGGGAAAGCTGTTCCAATGGACAGCAAAAAACAGGGGGAGATTTTACAGTAAGTACAAAAATCTTATTTTCTTTCTAGTCCATTTAAGGACACTGGAATTCTGATACAGTTGGGATGTCCAAAAGCAGTCCAACTGATGGGTGGGCAACAGCCACTGACATATCCAAGAAAGGATTGGGACCATCTGCAGCTCAAGACCATCTGAAAGATCTACGCTCACATCTAAGCAGGATGAGGAAAAGTGCTCTGTAACATTGGGGAATTGTTAAGCGAGGCATCAGATGATCAACAGATGGAGGCAACAGATGATAGACCAGGACAGAAGAGAAGGCAGCCAAGGAAATGCCCAACTATGTCCTTTCCACCCAGGGCATAGTTCATAGAAGCTCCATTTATAAGAGTCATACGACCGCCTCTGAATGACATGTGATTATGATTGGAGGACAGACACATGATTATAATGTCCCCTCAATTCACAGATCACTTTTCATTCATAGAAGCTATAGTACTGCTTCTGTCAGTGGAGCAGCTGGGCAGAAAGGACAGGCATAATCATGCACTCTTGATGAGAAGCCTGTGGCAGCTTCCATAGTTCCTGTTAACCCCCTCAGCAATGGTACGGAGGGGGGGGGGGGGCATGGACAGAGGTGGATTTTACCTAACTGAAGAGCCATCAGCACAAGTGACACTGCAAAATAGGTCCCTTGTGCTGATTTTTGTGTTTTATACTTTAGCTGCACTTAGGCTTTAGGTGAGTTATCAGATGGGGGCATGCCTGGGATTGTGACATGGCTCTGGACTTAAAAAGCAGTTTGTTGCTATCTAATACAGTACACTAAGCCCCTGTTCACACCAGTGCGACTTGTCATGCAATTTGACAGTTCCAAATCGCATGACAAGTTGCACCCCATTGCCAGCAATTGAACCGTTCATATCGCCGCGACTCATGTCACAGCGATTATGAAAAAGGTTACTGTACTACTTTTTGCCTATTTCATTGTGACTTGCATAGACTTCTGTTAAATGAAGTCACAAGCTGCAATGAAATCGGCAGTACAAATCGCACTAATGTGTTGCTTTTAAATCGCAATGAAGTAGCGCGATTTAAAAGCTGCACCAGTGTGAATGGGGGCAAAGGACTGGAAAGCACCACAATGCTTAGCCCAGCATCTGAAGGTCACATTGCAGCCTAGCAATGTCCAGTCCAACGGGGTCCGGGTATAACCTCCAAGGCTCAAGCATACAGTCACTTCCAGCGCTATGAGTTGCTCTGTGGTTGGATGCAAAAGAACAAGCAAATCCAAATGCTTGGCGGATGCAACCCTATTCAGACAGGGTAATCCAAAGTACAAGCTACAAGACAAAGGACAAGAAGACACAAGCATCTAGTGCATCACCAAAACATTTATTGGCGATATAAAAAAACTGCTACAAATAGATACTTACAAAGTAGCAACTGGTAAAAGCCAATGATCCACAAGATGCCATACAGTGTGGATGCATGTACTCCAATTACACCAAGTAGGGGTGTAAAGTTGACACGTTTCGGGGGTGCACCCCCTTCCTCAGAGCTAGGCTATCTCCAAGGGTGTTATCAAGGATACTACGATCTGGGAAGCTGCTATGCAGAAACCAGCTCAAGCACTGGTGTAGTGAGGAATCTTGATTGAAGGCACCAAAGAAAAAAAATCCACAAAGCCGAAAAAGGCTAGCATAAAATAGTTAGACTTTGTGCAGCAAAGCTAAAGAAAAAGTGTCCAATCTCCTAGTACACTAACACAAACTGAGGCATGCTGGGTAGAGGGGTTATACAGGGTTAGCAATTGTTCTGCTTGTCAGTGTCCCAACCTCCTGCATGCAGCAATATAACCCAGCTGTATCAGAATTCCTATATCCTCAAAGGACAAAAAAAAGAGATTTTTTTTTTCTTTGGATAAAAGCTAGATAACATTGCTCCTATAGGTTGGTGAAGCAGCAATGTCAGTACCTAAAGGGGATGCCATGCTTATTTTGTGATTCTTCTCCCAAATATTGCTGTGAAAATAGAGTGCAGCCAGCAATGATACCACTGCTCTCATGATGAAGATGGAAAGCTGGATCATGTACATGGGTAGATTATAGTTTTGTTTAGCTACAGAATCATCATAAATAACATTATTTTATTTCCTGTGGTGTGTAGAAGAGTGTCTGTGCAATATACCTGTCCCGGTTATCAATTATTCTGTATTTCCTCACAGGTTTACCATTCAGATATTTGCTGTCAGCCATCCTTACTGCACTATGCTGATGTGGTAGTTCTACATAACGTATTTGAATACTTCCTGGACAAAGAGAAGCAAATAAAGTAATGTATATCTCTGATTCCTGTGACGTAGTGGCAACAATACTTAGTCAGACCTGGGCAAATTGTAGCCCCCGGGTTACATCCAGCCCTTTGGCTGTCCCTATCTGGCCCTCGATGCTTTCACTGACAGTGTTCCCCTCTGAGTCTGTCAGCTTCCGCACCTGGGGGGGTTCCTTAAAAACTCTGCTCAGCCCCCATTCCCCACCCCCCCCCCGACTGCTCGTCTTCAAGAGACATTTTTCATGAACAGTTCACATATACTGGTAATGCCCCATACACACAGTCGGACTTTGTTCGGACATTCCGACAACAAAATCCTAGGATTTTTTCAGACAGATGTTGGCTCAAACTTGTCTTGCATACACACGGTCACACAAAGTTGTCAGAAAATCCGATCATTCTGAACGCGGTGACGTAAAACACGTACGTCGGGACTATAAACGAGGCAGTAGCCAATAGCTTTCATCTCTTTATTTATTCTGAGCATGCGTGGCACTTTGTGCGTCGGATTTGTGTACACACGATCGGAAATTCCGACAACGGATTTTGTTGTTGGAAAATTTTATAGCAAGCTCTCAAACTTTGTGTGTCGGAAAATCCGATGGAAAATGTGTGATGGAGCCCACACACGGTCGGAATTTCCGACAACAAGGTCCTATCACACATTTTCTGTCGGTAAATCCGACCGTGTGTACGGGGCATAATTCTTAGCACCTGGTGTTTGTTTTTTTATATGTTTATGTACTTGTGGACCTTCCCAAGTCCAAAATTAATATTTGAGCAAAATTTTGTTTGGCCCTCAACAGTCCTAATTTCTCATGTGGCCCCTTCAAAAAATGAATTGCCCACCCCTGGGGGATCAAGCATGACATAGTAAATGTTTTTATGTTGAGTGCATGCATACTATGCAAGTAATGTGTAACACTTCCAGGTTAGAGAGATCACAGTACTGCCCCTGACAACGCCTACATCCATTTTTTAAATTAGATGGTGCTATCTTTTTTTCAAGAATCAGCCAGAGTCAGAATCTATTTCATGGATTGAGATGCCACCTCTTAAATTACACAATCGCATATATCCTAATGCCTGTGCAGTTTTTTGATTGTGTTCACAAATGTCTTAACACATATCAGTATCAGCTCACTGCTTCAGCCTCACACCTTGTGACTTGCTACAATGTTGCAGTCAGATCACTAGGGGAGAGAAGAAATGCCTCCCCTCCTGCCCAGTGTTAATTTTGTCGAATAAAACGACTAAAACATTTTAGTCAACTAAATGAATGCTATTTTAGTCGACTAAAATATGACTAAAACGAAAACAATTGAGATGACTAAAATATGACTAAAGTTAAATGGCATTTTAGGCAAAAGACTAATGCCCTGTACACACGGTCGGACTTTCCGACGGAATATGTGCGATCGGAGCTTGTTGTCGGAAATTCCGACTGTGTGGGGCTCCATCGGACTTTTTCCATCAGAATTTCCAACACACAAAGTTTGAGAGCAGGCTATAAAATTTTCCGACAACAAAATACGTTCCCGTAAATTCCAACCATGTGTGGACAATTCCAACGCACAAAGTGCCACGCATGCTCAGAATAAATTAAGAGATGAAAGCTATTGGCTACTGCCCCGTTTATAGTCCTGACTTACGTGTTTTACGTCACCGCGTTCAGAACGATCGGATTTTCCGACAACTTTGTGCGACAGTGTGTATGCAAAACAAGTTTGAACCAACATCCGTCGGAAAAAAATCGATGGATTTTGTTGTCGGAATGTCCGATCAATGTCCGATTGTGTGTACAGGGCCATGTGTATGCAAGACAAGTTTGAGCCAACATCCGTCAGAAATAAATCCAGGATTTTGTTGTCGGAATGTCCGATCGTGTGTACGCGGCATAAGACTAAAACTGAATCGAAATTTGCTGCCAAAATTAACACTGCTCCTGCCTGCAGCAGACTGATCACATCTTTCCAGCCCAAAGTTGACTGAAGCTGAAGGAGTGTTGAATAATATACATGTTCTTAAAAAAAATGGAATTGTTGCTGTATTTTGTACCATGTCAGAAACGTGTTCATGCAAACTTGCAGTTACTGAAAGTTCCAACTTCATGTCTTAAGCTGGATACACACTATACAATTTTCTTTAGGTTTTTTTTCCTTTAGATTTACCAAAACCATATAACATGAGGTCAAACCTAAACACTTTCAATTTGTATGCAATCAGGCAGGCCCTTGTACTACAAAGGTGAAGGTTAAGCTAAAGGAAATTGAACAACAAAAGTTGTATAGTGTGTATCTAGCACTTCCGGACCGCCCGCTATCGTTATACGTCGGTACTTTGACGCTGAGTACCATGGTTATGGCAGCAGATAGCGGTCCGCTTTCGGATAAAAGTGGTCTCTGCACCTCATTCACCACAAGATCACATTTATCGGCAGCGGGAGAGGTGCCCACCAACCTCCCGCCGCGTCCCGATCATCCCCGCTGCTTACCGTAGCCGTCGGTAGCTGCGGAGACGATTCGATCCTTTCCCCTCAGAGGCATGAAGTCGAGTGAGGGAATGATGGCCCTCACTCGACTCCATACCATTGGATGAAGGAAGCAACGTCAAACGTCACATCCGTCCAATGGTCTTAAAGGGGAAATTTTTTTTTTACTGAAAAAAAAAAAAAAAAAAAAAAAAGACTATTTTTTTAATTACATTTAAGTGTAAATATGAGATTTGAGGTCTTTTTGACCCCAGATCTCACGTTAAAGAGGTACTGTCATGCTTTTTTTCTATTACAAGGGATGTTTACATTCCTTGTAATAGGAATAAAAGTGATCCAAATTTTTTTTTTTTTTTTTAAAGGGACAGTGTAAAAAAAAAAAAAAAAAATTAAATAAATAAAAAAAAAATTCAAAGCGCTCGTCCCACCGTGGTCACGCCCAGAAGCAAACGCATATGTAAGTCGCGCCTGTATATGTAAACGGTTTTCAAACCACACATGTGAGGTATCGACACAATCGTTACAGCGAGCGCAATTATTCTAGCAAAAGACCTCTGCAAGAGTCAGAGTTTGTCATAATTCCACGAGGGGCTGCAATTTTGAAGCATAACATGTTGGGTATCAATTTACTCAGCATAACATTATCTTTCATAATATAAAAAATAAAAATTGGGCTAACTTTATGGTTCTCTTGTGTATTTTTCTCCCCAAAAATTGCATTTGTAAGACCGCTGCGCAAATACGGTGTGAAATAAAGTATTGCAACGACCGCCATTTTATTCTCTAGGGTGTCTGAAAAAATATATATATAATGTTTGGGGGTCTAAGTAATTTTCCTGACAGGCTCCATGGCAGCATACGTGTGGGTTGACCCCGCCTCCATAACTACCCAATAGGACCCCTCCCTATAAATTTCAGCTGTGGGCTCTCAGCCGTGTTCCTTTTTTGTCCTCCTCCGTAGGACCTTATGTTTGGTTCTCCTACCTGAATACGATGTCCTGCGATCGTATCGGCCGACCGATGTGATGTCTCATCCCTCCAATAAGCCTTGACTGTTAGCAGGGTATGGAGTGTATTGCAGAGTAAGCGCTGAAGAGCTGGAGTCATTTGGAATGAAAAGCGCGCACAGGCCGATCGCCTAGCAGTATGCAGGTGGCCATTATCTGCCAAAAAGCCGGTGTGTGTGTATGGTCGTTTCCGGCCGAGTCGATCGTAGGTGGTGGTGAGCATGTATCGCCTTCATGGCAGCAGTGTGTATATTTGTTGTTGTTTGTTTTTTCTCTCTATGTGCCCCTTGTTAAAATTGCCTATGCAGCGGCTGGTTCCCTGTGCGTTCCAGCCGCCGCTCCCTCTACTTCCGGGTTCCGTCTGCGTTCTGCGCAGGCGCAGTCCCGGATCGAAAGCGAGGCCTGGTTTCGCGCATGCGCACGAGGACCGTGGGCCTGGCGCGGCCGTGACGTCACGCGGCGCCAATTTTAAAAGCCTGGGGAGGCTTGCAGAGCTCGGGAATGATCGTGGGCATAGCGGCGACTTCCCTGAGCACCTGCAGAGCCTTCCCCAGGTAAGTGCAGTACAGATGGGTCTGTGCTTGCTGTTTTGCTTTCTGGTATATCTGATGTACTCTGTGTTCACCTGCAGTGATTCCCAGCATCAGCCATGGACTCTTCACTGCCTCCTGGTGGCCAGTCCTCTCGCAGCAGGTAGGATTTGAAAGTATTTTTCTTTACTTGCCTGCTGGGGGGAAGAGAGCGGAGTGTAGGGCATTATTCTGACTTTGTGCCTTTCTCTTTCTCTATTCCTGTCTTCCTTCTTTCCTTAGCCCTTCTAGGTCTGACCAAAGACAAAGTAGTTCCCGCAGAAGGAGCGGGTCGTCTAAATCACACCACCGGCATTCCTCCTCTGGCTCTAGACACCATGGTTCATCCTCTAAGTCTAAAGACCACAGTAGAGGCTCTCCTCACCCCCCCTCATCTCATAATAGGGGACCGGAGAAAACATGTTGGGGATGCAGGGCCCCAGTTCCTGCCAGCAAGTCTCTCTGTGACCGCTGTTTCTCTAAAGCAGCTAATGAGAGGGAAGGTGCAGACCAACACCTGGAAACACTAATCAAGCGAGTCGTGAAAGAATCGCTGCAGGAGAGAGACGCTGCAAAGCCTCATGATTCTCCTCCAGATCCACTGATTCCCCTGTCAGAAGAGGGTCCAGTCCATTAAACGTGGGAGTCTTCTCAACCTAGTCACCAGTCAGCTCCTCCTTCAGATAGTGGGTCAGAAGCAGATGATCCTGGGATGGACTTTGAGTATGCCCTGGTTCCTTCTCTGGTGAAAGCTGTTAAAGACGCTTTGGTTTGGGAAGACCCAGTTATTTCTCCTGCTAAACAGAGAAAGTTTTTCAAACAACTCAGCAAGGAGCGTCATTATTTTCCTTTCCTCACGGAAGTAGGAGCTATAATATTTGAAGAATGGGGCAAGATGGATAGAAAAAGCTCTATGCAGTCTAAAGTCTCAAAACTATACCCTTTCAAGGAAGAAGAGGTTAAACACCTTGAGTCAGCTCCCTTGGTAGATGCTGCATTAATGAGGCTTGTGAGGTATGTGACTCTGCCTCTTGAAGATACAGTCTCATTTAAAGATCTGCTGGAGAGACGGATCGATGCCGACCTAAAAAGGATTTATCTGACAGCAGGCACAGTGTGCAAACCCGCTCTGGCCTTAGCAGCAGTCTCTAAAGCTTTAGAGGCATGGTCAGACAATGTGAATGATTCTCTTAGAGGTATCTCTGAAGAAGCGGCTAAGAGCTCCCCTATTCAGGAAATCAGGCTTGCCTCTGCCTTTCTGGGGGAGGTCTCTATTGACATTATTCGCCTAGTGGCTCGGGTGATGTTGTCATCGGTCACCGCCCGTCGGGCCTTGTGGCTGCGACCCTGGTTGGCGGATCCAGCCTCTAAGCAGGCTTGGTGCCGTATTCCATTTGAGGGTTCATCCCTCTTCGGCAACAAGCTTGATAGCGCCATTACCCGGACTACGGGTGGTAAATCGGGTTCCTCCCTCAAGACAGGCGTTTACAGATCCAAAAACGCACCTTTTCAAGATCGCAGAACACCGACCGTGCAAGGGAAGCACGTAGTTATAGGCCTGGTCGGGAATTTTCTAGATCCTGGAAATCCAGGCAGTCCTCTTTTAAAAAGCCCACAAAAGGGGCTTCTACTAGTAACCAGGACCCCACTAAGTCCTTTTGAAATTGGGCCCGCTCAAACATGTCAGGTGGGGGCTCGTCTGCTCCACTTCAGACATGTTTGGGCGGCCTCAATTCGGGATTTCTGGACGGTCAAAACAGTGTCCTCAGGCCACACCTGGGTCTTCAACAGCACTCCCAGACTAAGATTCATACCAACAAATCTTCCAAGTTCAGGGGAGAAGAGGCAAGTTCTTTTAGCTTACATAAGCTCTTTATTAACTCAAAACGCAGCCATTCCTGTTCCAGATGGCGAACATGGAGAAGGCATGTATTCCCCTCTGTTTCTAGTACAGAAGAAGAACGGCACATGGAGGCCTGTTATAGACCTGACTCATCTCAACCGGTTTATCCGAAAGGAAAAATTCAAGATGGAGTCACTATTAACGATTCAACAATCGGTTCATCTAGGAGACTGGTTGGTGTCAATAGACTTGAAAGACGCCTACTTTCATGTCCTAGTGGCAGCAGACTTCCAAAAGTTCCTTCGCTTTGCTGTAGGCGATCAACACTTACAGTTTACCTGCCTTCCATTTGGTCTCACGACATCACCTCGGGTGTTTTCCAAGGTTCTGCTGGCTATTGTTGCTCTGCTCCGAGTCAAAGGAGTTCGTCTACACCACTATCTAGACGACCTCCTCCTTCTAGCCCAAGATGGGTCAGCTTCTAGAGCACAGGAGTCTAGTAATTGCCACTCTCCAAGAGTTTGGGTGGCTCCTGAATTTGGAGAAAAGTCACAGTCTCTTATATTTCTAGGTGCCCATTTCAACACACTAGAAGGCACCATCTCGCTACCCGAGGAGAAGATTGTGGTGATCCGGGACAGGATCCGTTCAACACTTCCTTCATCTCACCTATCCGCTCTTCAATGTCTGAAGGTGATTGGCACAATGCCAGTCACCATTCCCATGGTGAAGTGGGCTCAATGGCACACTCACCCATTCCAGAAAGGGTTTCTCCAACAATGGGATTCTCCCAGCAAGAATCAGCGCATCCTCCTCACTCCATCCATGAGAGAGTCTCTCCTTTGGTGGCTCCAAGGGAAGAATCTCCGCAATTGCCATTCAATTCTCCCCATCACATGGGTCACAGTGACCTCAGATGCCAGCAATCGGGGCTGGGGTGCTCATTGCCTGTCAGAAGTGGCTCAGGGCAGATGGAACTCTCCATCTCAGAAGACTGTATCCAACATTCTGGAACTTCGAGCGGCCTTTCAGGCGCTCAGATCCTTCTACCATCTGATAAAGAACTCCTCAGTGATGCTCCGGTTGGACAACACAACCGCTGTGGCCTATATAAGGAAACAAGGTGGGACTCGCAGCCGGTCCCTCCTACGGGAGGTGGAGCCAATCGTGAACTGGGCTCAGAAGAATCTGTCCAACATTTCGGCAGTCTACATTCCGGGGGTCCAGAATGTTCAGGCGGACTATCTGTCCCGTGTTCAAATGGACAACAACGAGTGGTCCCTGCACAAAGAGGTGTTCGAGTGGCTCCTGACACTGGGAGTGTCTCCAGAAGTGGATCTGTTTGCATCCCCATGCAATTACAAACTCACCAAGTATTACTCGAGGTTCCGGGATCCCCAAGCATATGGGGTAGATGCCCTCACGGATCGGTGGAGGTTCAACAAGGCGTATGCCTTCCCTCCGGTACCTGTGATACTCCAGTTTCTCCACAGGCTCAGAACAGAGGAAGCGGAAGTCATGGAAGTAATACAGTTTTGGCCCAACAGGCCATGGTTTCCCCTCTTAACTCTCCTCAGTTATCGGGAGTCAATCCCTCTACCTCTCAGGGCGGATTTTCTGTCCCAAGGTTCTATCCTGCATCCATGCCCTGCTCATCTACATCTCAGGGTTTGGTTTTTGAGAGTGGAAGGCTTGAAGCCTTAGGTTGTCCAGAAGAAGCCATCCCGACGCTTCTGAATGCCAGACGGAAGAGCACTAATAGAGTTTATGAACGTATCTGGTCCAAGTTCACAGAGCACATGGCCTCTAGACCTAATCCTTGTGGTTCTCCAAAAGTCCAGGATATCCTCAGCTTTCTGCAAACAGGGTTGGATTTGCCTCTGGCAGTAAGTTCCCTTTGTGTGCAAATATCAGCCATCTCGGCATTTACAGGAATTTCATGGGCTAACCACGCCCTGGTTCGCCAATTCTTCAAGGGTGCTATCAGGCTAAGACCTCAAAGGAAACCGAGATTCCCTAAATGGGATCTTCCCCTTGTTCTAGATTTTCTTTCCACGCTTGGAACAGATCCTGCAAATCCTCTATCAGTTAAAGACCTCACACACTCAAGACCGTCTTCCTGGTGGCAGTAACTTCAGCCAAAAGAGTGTCTGAAATCAGGAACTTAGGTTCCAAAGAGCCTTTCCTGACCTTTTTTCCGGATAGAGCAGTATTAATTTCCATGTTGGGCTCAAACCCTAAAGTGACATCTATTTTTCATGAAAATCAGGAAATTGTGTTGCCTACCTTTAGCACAACAGAAGGTCAAGATGTCCATCCCCTTGATGTGGGACATACTTTGAGTCAATACTTGGAAGCTACAGAATCGTTTAGACAGACGGATTTTCTTTTCATTCTTCTACAGGGAAAAAATAGAGGAAAACGGGCCTCAATCAGATCCATCGCTGCTTGGATAGTACAGACCATTCAAAGGGCTTATAAAGCGAAGGGCTTGGCTCCTCCAGAGGCAGTGACGGCACACTCAACTCGGAGTATTTCAACCTCGTGGGCGGCTTCTCTTCATGTCGCACCCGTTATATGTAGAGCGGCTTCTTGGTCATCTATCAATACGTTTGTTTCCCACTATTGCGTTGAACCAGCCGCTTTGTCATCCATTAATTTTGGTTTGAAGGTGCTGTCAGTGGACAGTGTTAAATAAATTTATTTACTTGCTCAGCATTGTGCCCACCCGGGTGTGTTTGGCGAGTTATTTCCCACACGTATGCTGCCATGGAGCCTGTCAGGAAAACAGAAAATTTATATCAAATACTTACCGTAATTTTCCTTTCCTGATAGGCTCCATGGCAGCAGGAGTCCCTCCCAATGCTTGGAGTAGGCTAGTTACGAAACACGGCTGAGAGCCCACAGCTGAAATTTATAGGGAGGGGTCCTATTGGGTAGTTATGGAGGCGGGGTCAACCCACACGTATGCTGCCATGGAGCCTATCAGGAAAGGAAAATTACGGTAAGTATTTGATATAAATTTTCCGTTTTCTAGCAAAAAAAATGATTTTAACTTGTAAACACCAATTGTAAAAAATAGGCCCGGTTCTTAAGTGGTTTTAACCCCTTCCTGACCAGAGCACTTTTGACAATTTGGCACTGTGTAATTTTAACTGGTAATTGCGCGGTCATGGAATATTGTACCCAAACTAAATTTGCGTCCTTTTTTTCCCCACAAATAGAGCTTTCTTTTGGTGCTATTTGATCACATCTGTGGTTTTTATTTTTTGCGCTATAAACAAAAAAGAGCGACAATTTATATATCCTCAAAAATATCCCAAAAATGTTTTTAAAAAAACTTTCTTCATCAGTTTAGGCCAATATATATTCTTCTACAAATTTTTGGTATAAAAAAAAAAAAAAAAAAAATCGCAATAAGCATATACAGTCATGGCCGAAATTGTTGGCACCCCAGAAATTTTTCCAGAAAAAAAAAAAGTATTTCTCACAGAAAAGTATTGCAGTAACACATGTTTTGCTATACACGTTTATTCCCTTTGTGTGTATTGGAACAAAACAAAAAAGGGAGGAAAAAAGCAAATTGGACATAATGTCACACAAAATTCCAAAAATGGGCTGGTCAAAATTCTTGGCACCCTTTCAAAATTGTGGATAAATAAGATTGTTTCAAGCATGTGATTCTCCTTTAAACTCACCTGGGGCAAGTAACAGGTGTGGGCAATATAAAAATCACACCTGAAAGCAGATAAAAGCAGTCTTTGCATTGTGTGTCTCACACTAAGCATGGACAACAGGAAGAGGAGAAGAGAACTGTCTGAGGACTTGAGAACCAAAATTGTGGAAAAATATCAACAATCTCAAGGTTACAAGTCCATCTCCAGAGATCTAGATTTGCCTTCGTCCACAGTGCGCAACATTATCAAGAAGTATGCAACCCATGGCACTGTAGCTAATCTGTAGCTCTCTGGGCGTGGACGGAAGAGAAAAATTGATGAAAGGTTGCAACGCAGGTTAGTCCGGATGGTGCATAAGCAGCCCCAAACAAGTTTCAAAGAAATTAAAGTTGTCCTGCAGGCCCAGGGAGCATAATTTTCAGCACGAACTATCCTTCGACATTTAAATGAAATGAAACGCTATGGCAGGAGACCCAGGAGGACCCCACTGTTGTCACAGAGACATAAAAAAGAAAGACTACAGTTTGCCAAAAAGTACTTGAGTAAGCCAAAATCCTTCTGGGAAAATATCTTGTGGACAGATGAGACCAAGATAGAGCTTTCTGATAAAGCACATCATTCTATTGTTTACCGAAAACGGAATGAGGTCTACAAAGAAAAGAACACAGTACCTACAGTAAAATATGGTGGAGGTTCAATGATGTTTTGGGGTTGTTTTGCTGCCTCTGGCACTGGGTTCCTTGAATCTGTGCAAGGCATCATGAAATCTGAGGATTACCAAAGGATTTTGGGTCGCACTGTAGAGCCCAGTGTCAGAAAGCTGTGTTTGCGTCCGAGATCTTGGGTCTTACAGCAGGACAATGACCCTAAACATACGTCAAAAACCACCCAGAAATGGATGGTAACAAAGCGCTGGAGAGTTCTAAAGTGGCCAGCAATGAGTCCAAATCTAAATCCCATTGAACACTTGTGGAGAGATCTTAAAATTGCTGTTGGGAAAAGGCGCCCTTCCAATAAGAGAGACCTGGAGCAGTTTGCAAAGGAAGAGTGGTCCAAAATTCCGAGTGAAAGGTGTAAGAAGCCTATTGATGGTTAAAGGAAGCGACTGATTTCAGTTATTTTTTCCAAAGGGTGTGCAACCAAATATTAAGTTAAGGGTGCCAAGAATTTTGACCAGCCCATTTCTGGAGTTTTGTGTGACATTATGTCCAATTTGCTTTTTTTGTTTTGTTCCAATACACACAAAGGGAATAAGGGAAATGCTTGATTTTCTGGAAAAATTTCTGGGGTGCCAACAATTTCGGCCATGACTGTATTGATTAGTTTGCGCAAAAGTTATAGCGTCTACAAAGTATGGGAATGATTTATGGCATTTTTATGGCATTTTTTTTTTTTTTAACTAGTAATGGCGGTGAGTTGCGATTTTTAGCGGTATTGCGACATTGTCACGGACAGATCGGACACTTTTGACATATTTTTGGGACCATTGACATTTATACAGCAATCAGTGCTATAAAAATGCACTGATTACTGAGTAAATGTCACTGGTAGGGAAGGGGTTAACACTAGGGGGCAATCAACAGGGCTAAATGTGTGTTCTAACTGTATGGGGATACGAGTAGGAGAGGAGGCATATCGCTGTTCCTACTTACTAGGAACAAACGACATGTCTCCTCTCCTCTGACAGCAAAGGGATTTCTGTGTTTACACACAGAAATCCCCATGCCAGCCACGCTCATCGGGTCCTCGCCATGCAGCGTGCGTGCGCCCTCTGGCGGCTCTTAAAGGAAGCCCACTTTGGGTACGGGGTTTAGCACAGGGGTGCCATTCTGCCCCCGTTAATAGACGTGAGCCGGTCAGGAACTGAGCAGGGATTAATAGGATAAGTCCACTTGTACTGCCCTTTTTTACTGATTTAACACATCTAGGGCAGTTAATTATGAAAACCCTTGTTACCAGAGGTGGCACTGTCCAGCCGATGTAATGCCTTCTGTCTTGGTCATATACAGTGTATCCAGAAACTAATCACAGCGCTTCACCTTTTCCACATTATGTTATGTTACAGCCTTATTCTAAAATGGATTAAATTCATTATTTTCCTCAAAATTCTACAAACAATACCCCATAATGACAACGTGAAAGAAGTTTGTTTGAAATCTTTTCAAAATAAAAAAATCCCATGTACATAAGTATTCACAGCCTTTGTCATGACACTCAAAAATGAGCTCAGGTGCATCCTGTTTCCACTGATCATCCTTGATATGTTTCTACAACTTGATTGGAAATTCAGTTGGTTGGACATGATTTGGAAAGGAATACCACTAAGGTCCCACTGTTAACAGTGCATGTCAGAGCACAAACCAAGCCATGAAGTCCAAGGAATTGTCTGTAGACCTCCGAGACAGGATTGTATTGAGGCACAGATATGGAGAAGGGTACAGAAAAATTTCTGCAGCATTGAAGGTCCCAATGAGCACAGTGGCCTCCATCATCTGTAACCACCAGGACTCTTCCTAGAACGGGCCGCCCAGCCAAACTGAGCGATCGGGGAAGAAGGGCCTTAGTCAGGGAGGTGATCAAGAACTCGATGGTCACTCTGAGCTCCAACGTTTCTCTGTGGAGAGAGGAGAACCTTCCAAAAGAACAACCACCTCTGCAGCACTCCACCAATCAGGCCTGTATGGTAGAGTGGCCAGATGGAAGACACTCCTTAGTAAAAGGCACATGACAGCCCATGCTGTGGGGATGATTTTCAGCGGCAGGAACTGGGAGACTAGTCAGGATTAAGGGAAAGATGAATGCAGCAATGTACAGAGACATCTATGAGGAAAACTTGCTTTAGAGCACTCTGGACCTCAGACTGGGGTGAAGGTTTTATCTTCCAACAGGACAAATGACCCTAAGCACACAGCCAAGATAACAGAGTGGCTATGGGACAACTCTGTGACTGTCCTTGAGTGTCCCAGCCAGAGCCCAGACTTGAACACGATTGAACATGTCTGGAGAGATCTGAAAATGTCTGTGCACCGACGCTCCTCATCCAACCTGATGGTGCTTGAAAGGTCCTGCAAAGAAGAATGGGGGAAGTGCCCAAAAATAGGCATGCCAATCTTGTAGCATCATACTCAAAAAAACTTGAGGCTGCAATTGGTGCCAAAGGTGGTTCAACAAAGTATTGAGCAGTGGCGGCCCACCCATAGGGGGTGCAGGGGCGCCACCGTCCTAAAGCTACTCATCATAAAAAAATAAAATAATAATAATAATACTGGCCTTTTATATGTGTGCGTGATGCCGGACACACAGGTATATAGGAAACATGACGTGCTGCAATCACCAATTGAAAAAAAAAAAAAATGACTTTTTGAGTGTGTGCAGGACACACAGCTGCTATGGGAAGCATGACATGTTTGCAGTCACGTTATTACAAACAAGAAGCTCTATTGGCTTCCTTTAGAAAGTCCTTGGGGCGCTGAACTCTGCGCCCTGAACACTCCATCTATCATTGTTCCCTGCTGTGGTGTATGATTGGCGGGTCCTGTGCCTTCACTTCCAGTTTTTTTGACTCATCCCGGTTGGTCCGACGGTAGATGGAGATGAACTTGCTGTGAGTACGAGGGGGGGAGAGGGGGGACATCTGATGTAAAGGAGGACTGTGATGGGGATATCTAATGTAAAAGAGAAATTTGATGGTGACATCTAATGTAAAAGAGGACTCTGATGGGACATCTAATGTAAGGGAGGACTCTGATGGGGACATCTAATGTAAAGGAGGACTCTGATGGGGACATCTAATGTAAAGGAGGACTCTGATGGTGATAGCTAATGTAAAGGGGGGGCTCTGATGGGGACATCTAATGTAAAGGGGGGCTCTGATGGGGACACCTGATGTAAAGGAGGACTCTGATGTGGACACGTGATGTAAAGGAGGACTCTGATGGGAACACCTGATGTAAAGAGGAACTCTGGCAAAAACACCTTATATATAGGGGGATGCTGATGGGGACACCTGTTGTAAAGGGGGACTCTGAATAGGACACCTGATGTAAAGGGGGGCACCTGCTGTAAAGGGGGACTCTGATTGGGACACCTGATTTATAGGGGGACTCTGATGGGGACACCTGATTTATAGGGGGGTGCTGATGGGGACACCTGTTGTAAAGGGGAACTATGATTGGGACACCTGATGTAAAGGAGGACTCCGATGTGGACACGTGATATAAAGGAGGACTCTGATGGGAACACCTGATGTAAAGAAGAACTCTGGCAAAAACACCTCATATATAGGGGGATGCTGATGGGGACACCTGTTGTAAAGGGGGACTCTGATTAGGACACCTGATGTAAAGGGGGGCATCTGCTGTAAAGGGGGACTCAGATTGTGACATCTAATGTAAAGAAGGACTCTGATGGTGACAGCTAATGTAAGGGAGGACTCTGATGGGGACATCTAATGTAAGGGAGGACTCTGATGGGGACATCTAATGTAAGGGGGGACTCTGATGGGGACATCTAATGTAAGGGAGGACTCTGATGGGGACATCTAATGTAAAGGAGGACCCTGATAGGGACACCTAATGTAAAGGAGGACCCTGATAGGGACATCTGATGTAAAGGGGGACTCTGATGGGGACATCTGATGTAAAGGGGGACATCTGATGTAAAGAAGGACATCTGAAGGGGACACCTGATGTAAAGAGGAACTCTGATGAAAACACCTGATATATAGGGGGATGCTGATGGGGACACCTGTTGTAAAGGGGGGCACCTGCTGTAAAGGGGGACTCTGATTGGGACACCTGATGTATAGGGGGATGCTGATGGGGACACCTGTTGTAAAGGGTTACTCTGATTGGGACACCTGATGTAAAAGGGGGCTCTGATGAGGACACCTTATGTTAAGTGATTTTATTTTATCATACTTGAAATGTGGATGTGATTGGCCTACTGTGACGAGCACAGCAAGGCTGCATATGATGGGCACAGTGAGGCTGCATTTGATGGGCACAGTTTTATCAAGCAGTAATGATAAATAATCACCTGATAAATGGCTATTTACAGTCCTGCATTACTAACAGTTAAGTTTTTCAGTTTGTTTCCACCTCCCTCAAAAATTTTGAGCACTAGCCGCCACTGGTATTGAGCAAAGACTGTGAATACTTATGTACATGTGATTTTTTTTTTTTTTTGTTTTTTTATTTTTAATACATTTGCAAAAATCTCAAACAAACTTCTTTCACATTGTGATTATGGGGTATTGTTTTTCGAATTTTGAAAATAATGAATTTAAATCTATTTTGGAATAGGGCTGTAACATAACAAAATGTGAAAAAAGTGAAGCACTGTAAATACTTCCCAGATGCATTATATATTTTACTGTATATGTGTAAATTTGTTTTGGTATTTTTAAATATTCCATTGTATTTTAGAGCCTGGACAATTGTAATGGAAAACGTAAGGAAGACAGGAAGCCTCGTAGTTGCTGTACCAAGCCTAGAGGAATCATTAGACAAACTTCAGGTCAGTATTTTTACCCACTTTAATTGATCATCCATAATAGGAAAGTATTTGAATTAGAGCAGTGGTTCTCAACCCTGTCCTCAAGAACCCCCAACAGGCCATGTTTGTAGATTTTCCTTTATCTTGCACAGGTGCTTTAAACCAGAGACAATGGCTTGGTATTTTGGACAGCTATTTTATCTAAGAGAAATTCCCAAAACATGGCCTGTTGGGGGTACTTGAGGACTGAGGCTGAGAACCGCTGCATTGGAGAAAACAATAAATATCTATGCATTTTTTATTTTATTTTTTTGTCAAACAGCCTCTACAGTCCAAGTACTGTATCCTTGATAACCCAACTCACACATCTAGTGTAGAATTTTAGAGCCAGGTGTTCCTTGGAAGAACTACATGGAATATGGGGACAGCAAAGGTGAAAGTTTGCCACTGGAGTCAAGAGAGGTTGCTGTCAGTAAAAGATGTTTAAGGGAAAAAAAAATCAGTGCAGCTGAATAAGCTTCATATGTATGATTGCCACACAAATCATTTTGCAGTTTTATGTTATTAAAATTACTTTTCAATTTCTATCTGTAGCCACTGTGACTCTCTAAAACCCCTTCCACATGGGGTGGACTACATTGGATTCCACCTGCTCAGCGGGGAGTCTGTCCATTGACCTTCGCTGAGCAGGCGAATGGCTGGCCCCTCTCCGCTCTGTCTATCCCAAGCGGCCACAGCATGCTCTCCTCTATGGGCAGTAAGATGTAAACGGATTGTCTGTCTGTTTTATAGCTGACTGCCATCTGATCGAAATCGCCAGATGGATGGGGAACTGATCCCCATCCATCTGTTTTTATTGGATCGGATGTCAGCGGACACATGTCCGTTGACACCCACTGCTCCATAGAGGAGACTGTAGGGTCTGATCTGTCCTCCTGTGTAAAAGGGTTCTAAAAGTGTCAAATCAGTTTTGCTTTGTTTCAGCTTGGCAAACTGGAGAAGTTCTATACAGTGTTTTTGGAACAAATTCCCCAGAAATCTTATTACCTGCTTGTGCGACTGCTCATTGCTTTTCTCAGAAGTCTGCACTGAGCTATAAGCCAAATGTGTCCTAAGACTTTTACACAGTTAAAGGGATGCAGATGATACTTTCTTTTTATTACAGCACTGAGACTGCTCAAATGGTGATATTGAAGGCAGATCCTCTCACACAGTTTGATAAAAGGACATTTTTGTTGAGATACATTACATTCTGTTGCTCATCCAGACCTAAAGCAATGCAGATATGGTGGACTTTCAAATAATAGGATTGTTTACGTGGTGGCAGAATACAGCCATGTCAGAACCTTCCATTTACAAATGATTTTGAGAGAATACATGGTAACATAAGCAGCAGTTCCCTCGGAACATACAACCTCCATTTTTCAGAGTACAAACCAGGTGTGCTACTGTGACCTGGCAAAGTGTGTGACTCTCACAGCCTCTTTTGAAAAATGGTTAGTCCAAAAACAAAACATATCTCTGAATAAAAGCGGTATAGCATCCCACTCACAGTCCCCCAACTAGTGCCACCATTGGCTGAAACAGTAGGTGGCAAGCTGTAATGCTCTGTGAGTGGGAGCAGCACATAGACTCTGGACAGTAGCTGTAGGTTGTATACCATGGCAGTTTATACAACATACCTGTTCCCCATGTTTAGGTTCTTAACTTTAGCTTCTTTTAAAAGAGAAATATGGGAATCGCAAAAACAAAAAAATTTTACTCGTCTAGATGGCTACAGCACCAATCTGCCCTCGCTCCCTGGCAGCTGTGCCCTGCCGCCTCTAAGACTGAGAACTGAACCATCAAACACCGCTGATCGCTCAGCTCTCAGGTCCTCGGCCTGAGTCACAAGCTCTCTGCTCTGCCCCTCCAGCTCTTACTGGAGTGCAGAGCTGTGGAGGAGGTGGGAGTGGCTGGCTCAGGCTTTCAGCAGGTCACTGCGAGGCTGAGCCAGGTTTTGGTCCAGGTTTTAGGTGGATCCCCACCATATGGTCAGGATCTTTTCAGAGCCTGGACTGGCTCTGTGACATCAGCTGACAGCGGGCTTAACAGGTCACAGGAGTGCAGAACTAACTGCATTCCTGTGACCCACAGGAGAAGTTAGGCCAAAAATGCTTTGGCCATACTTCTCCTTTGAGATTTTAAATCTGTCTGCTGTAAAGGGAAAATATAATGCTTTGGATCAGTTTTATTTATTTAAAATTTAAGGTTTTAAGCTGATGTTTTGTCAAGCATGCCTGTAGCTGGGGGGGGGTTCAATCAAGCAGCAATTAGGCAAATCCTCACTGACCATTGTTGTAGCTGCGGGCACCTTGGAGCAATTAAAGTGATTGTAAGGTCCCGTGTTTTTCTTTTTCCTACAAAAATAACAAACATGTTATACTTACCTCATCTGTGCAGTGGATTTGCACTGAGAAGCCTGAATCCTCCTCTTCTCGGGTGCCTCTTTTGTGCTCCTGACCCCTCCCTCTTGCTGAGTGCCCCCACAGCAAGCAGCTTGCTATGGGGGCACCCGAGCCGAGACACAGCTCCCTGTGTCCATTCAGACATGGATCTGTGGCCCGGCCTGCCCCTCTCTCTCTCCTGATTGGCTAGCCGACTTCGATTGACAGCAGCGGGAGCCAATGGCACCGCTGCTGTGTCTCAGCCAATCTTGGATGGCTGAGACACTCGTGGACATCACTGGACAGAGATGGGGTTTAGGTAAGTATTAGGGGGGCCGCTGCACACAGAAGGCTTTTTATCTTAATGCATAGAATGCATTAAGATAATAAACCTTCTGACTTTACAACCCGTTTCATTTTCAAAGTACAACAGATGCACTGAAGTTCTTAAGTTATTTTCTCAGCAGCTTAGCTCACTCTGCTTCTGTCTACCAGCAGTGACTCACATTGTTCCCTCACACCTCCCAGCAGTGACTCAGCTCACCCTGCTACTCCATCCCAGAAGCAATTCTGTTTTCCCTGCTCCCGCTAGCAGCAGTGACTGAGCAGCCTTCCAAGCTCTTAGGTTGATTTACTAAAACTGTAGAGTGCAAAATCTGGTGCAGCTCTGCATAGAAACCAATCAGCTTCCAAGTTTTTTTGTCAAAGCTTAAATGAACAAGTTAGAAGCTGATTGGCTACCATGCACAGCTGCACCAGATTTTGCACTCTCCTGTTTTAATAAATCAACCCATTATGTCTGTCCTACTTTAAAGTTTCATACCTGTCTGTCCACACTTACATAGAGTTGCACACATTCAGCTCATTGTACAATTTTGGTATCTACCAAGATGAATGAACTCCTGCGCATGCAAGATCAGAAATCCAGAAGAAGACCAGTCAAAGATGGCTGTGGCCGCGAAGACACCCTGGAGCACCACATATAGTATATTATCAAAAGTATTGGGACACCCACCTTTACACGCACATGAACTTTAATGGCATCCCAGTCTTAGTCTGTAGGGTTCAATATTGAGTTGGCCCACCCTTTGCAGCTATAACAGCTTCAACGCTTCTGGGAAGGCTGTCCACAATGTTTAGGAGTGTGCCTATGGGAACATTTGACCATTCTTCCTGTCAGAAACCATGAATCAGACTGAGACAGAAGTACAGTTAAATCTCACTTGTTTAATAATAATAAAAAAAGGTAAACAGAGTAAAAGTAGTCAAAATATAGCCAGAGTTCAGGAACCGGAACGGATAGTCAGACAAGCCAAAACGTCAGAGAGCCAGAGATAGGCGTAGTAAAACAGCAAACAGGATCTGGAGCCAGAAGTAATGTCAGCCAAGCAAGTCTTTAACAGCAACATAGGTGAGCGTCTCTAGAGATGTAACTAAGGCAAAGGCAGAGATCATCTGGGCTGGATGGCTTAAGTAGGCAGGACTGACGAGCAGGATATCATCAACAGGTGAGTCACTGTGGAGAGATAGGGGCTGGCAATTAGCCGACAGCTGAGCGGCCAGCTCAGAGAAGTAAGGGCTGAGCCCAGCCCTGACATTTCCAGAAGCGCATTTGTGAGGTCAGGCACTTATGTTGGACGAGAAGGCCTGGCTCGCAGTCTCTGCTCTTTTCGCTCTTGATTGCTCTTTTAAAGATTTTTTTCAATTGGTCGGTGACGATTTCGATCAGCGAACGCTGTTTCATTGGTCGTTCCTGCTATAAGACTGGAGACTGCAAAATATGGTGCAGCTGTGCGTGGTAGCCAATCGGCTTCTAATTTCAGCTTGTTCAATTAAGGTTTGGCAATGAAACCTGGAAGCTGATTGGTTTCTATGCAGAGCTGCACCAGATTTTGCACTTTCCAGTTTTAGTAATTCAACCTCACTGTTGGTTAGACTATAGCTATGTGCCAGAATCTCAATCCAAAGAATAAATCTATCCTGTTGCAAGAAGACAAAAAGCTCAAATATCGGGTTATGGCCGGGTTCACACTGGTGCGACAAACGCTCCGACATTGGCAGCTCATATCTCATAACGTGTGAAAATCAATGTTTCCCTATGGGAGCCGTCTTAACTGGTCCGACACAAGTCGTTCGGACTTTGGAAATGCTTCCTGTACTACTTTGGTCTGACTTTGATCCTACTTCAGCCCATTGACTATCATTGAAGTCGGATCAAAGTCGGATCGCCGTCTTGCATGATCCGACTTTGGCATGCGACTTGTGCTCTGATGATTTTGAGGGGGAACTCCACGCCAAAGTTTAAATAAAAAACCGGCATGGGTTCCCTCTCCAAGAGCATACCAGGCCATTCGGTCTGGTATGGATTTTAAGGGGCACCCCCTATGCTGACAAAACGACGTGGGGGTCCCCCCAAAATCCATGCCAGACCCTTACTCAAGCACGCAGCCCGGAACGTCAGGAAAAGGGGTGGGGCCTCTTCCTGACAACCCTGGCCGTTGGTTGTAGGGGTCTGCGGGCAGGGGGCTTATCGGAATCCGGGAGCCCCCTTTAATAAGGGGGGGCCCAAATCCCGGCCCCCCACACTATGTGAATGAATATGGGGTACATTGTACCCCTACCCATTCACCTTAAAAAAAAAAATAAAACACATTACATAGGTTTTTAAATTAATTTATTAAGGCAGTGTTGTCATCTCTTCCGATCTCTTCATCCCTCTCCGGCTCTTCTGCCTCCTCCACTGACCCATTCACCTAGGAAAAAAAAAGTGTCAATAAAAAAAACACACTAGACAGGTTTTTAAAGTAATTTATTAGGCAGCTCCCGGGGTCTCTTCCTTCTTCTCTGTACTCTCCAGCCTCTTCTCCACGCTCTCCGGTTCTTCTCCCGCTTTCCGGTATCTCCTGCCGGGCTCCTCCGGTGACTCCGCCCCTTATGACCTCACCACTCGTGGCATGATGGGACGGTGATGTCATACGGGGCGGAGTCATCGGATGACATCACCCGTTACCACGCCCCATGCCTATATAAGTCGTTGCGCACCGTGCACACTGCATTACAGCGGGAGAGAGCATTGTGTCAACATCGGAAGAAGAGAAGAGGGAAGAAGACGACAGTGAAGACCGGGCCACTGCTAGCAAAAGAGCAGAAGATAGTGAAGGAGCCCGGCAGAAGATACCGGAGAGCGGGAGAAGAACCGGAGAGAGCAGAGAAGAAGTCGGGAAAAGACCCCGGAGCTGCCTAATAAATTACTTTAAAAACCTGTCTAGTGTGTTTTTTTATTGACACTTTTTTCCTAGGTGAATGGGTAGGGGTACGATGTACCCCATGCTCATTCACATAGGGTGGGGGCCCGGGATCTGGGGGCCCCCTTATTAAAGGGGGCTCCTGGATTCCGATAAGCCCCCCGCCCGCAAACCCCGACAACCAACGGCCAGGGTTGTCGGGAAGAGGCCCTTGTCCTCATCAACATGGGGACAAGGTGCTTTGGGTGGGGGGGGGCGCAGTGCGCCCCCCTGCCCCAAAGCACCCACCTCCCCATGTTGAGGGCATGCGGCCTGGTACGGTTCAGGAGGGGGGGCGCTCGTCCCCATCCCTTTTCCTGACCGGCCGGGCTGCGTGCTCAGATAAGGGCCTGGTATGCTCTTGGAGGGGGAACCCATGCCGTTTTTTTTTATTTAAAATTTGACGTGGAGTTTCCCCTCAAGATTCATACCAAACACAGTGCCTGGTATTGGCGGGACCTAAGTCAGGTCCCCGTTCACTGAAAGTCTGACGTATGTCAGCTTCAAGTCGCAGGGCAAAGTCGGATCCAAAGTAGGACGGCTGTCGTGTCGCACCAGTGTGAACCCGGCCTTAGATCAATTCCAGTATTAAACACTAGAAAACAAATGTACATTTTTAATCGTAAATTGTTTTTCCAGCATGAAATTTAAAGAAAACAATAGTCCTTTTGCTGTGAATATGAATTTTCCATGCCAAGCCTACTAGAATTATGCTTCTTTTCTCCAGATGAATATACAACTCGATAAATGGGTGGAAAAAGTCAAGCTCAATCCAGACATCTACACTGGGTCAGAAACTGATGAAGAGACTATTCGTCAAATCCATTTGTACAGAGTTCTGTAGAAGAATCCACAATGAGTTTCTTAAATTCATTTTCCACGTTGCATGATGAAGAATTTATTATTATTTTTAGAAGCAGCCTGGTCATGTGACTGTCAGGCTTTGCTCAAAGTAGCATCTCATCAGATATAGTAGGAAAGAACTATCTCTTCTTTTTATTTATTGGTTTGATACCTAGCTATATATTTTATTTTATGTATTTAACTTGCTGATACTTTTAAAAAAAAATAATACAAAAAAAATAAAATAAATAAAACAGCTTTGAAAACACCCCCAGAAATGAGGAGGTACTTAATTATTAGATTTGCATGAGGCAGATTTCAGTTCTTTATACCACAAGGTCTTTTTTAGGATGCATGCACACATTTGTTTTCATATGTTTAAAACACGAGGAGTTAAGCACTTCAGCTCCGGAAGATTTTTCCCCTTTCATAACCAGGCTGTTTGTTATTCAGCACTGTACTACTTTAACTGGAAATTGCACGGTCATGCAACATTATACTCAAACAAAATTTATATCATTTTTTTACCCAAAAAATAGAGCTTTCATTTGGTGATATTTGATCACCACTGGGTTTTTTATTATATAAACGTAAAAAAAAAAAAAAAAACAACAATATTTTTTACTGTCTGCTATAAAACATATCCAATAAATAAATAAAAAAATTCTTCATGAATTTAGGCCAAAGTGTTTTCTGCTACGTGCCTTTGGTAAATTAAAAAAAAAAAAAATTGCAGTTATCTGTAGAGAGCCCTCTGTTGTTTACCAACAGAGGACTCTCTTCAGTCATTCGCTCAGCCGATCAGTGGGTGCCAGCCAATGGGTGAGTTTGAAAGGTGGTGCCACCTGTTAAACTTGGTAAGCTAAGTTAAATTGGCTAATGCGCAGATCTCTTCAAATGCCATATCCACTTGTAGGTGGGCAGTTTGGGGGATCAACGACTTGTTTTTGCCATCCTCTGACTTATCTGTGTGAAAGAGGCCTATAGGACTTTATGATTTTTTTTTCTTTTTTTCAATAAATGGCTATGCTTTTTGTTTTTATGTCTTTTGAATTTTATTTGTGCATTGCTGTTAAGGGACCATTCACAAAGTGTTAGGGTTATGCATGGTAAATAGTGCATTTCACCCCAGAATATGTTAACTCAAAATACAATTTTGCATAGCTGTTCCATTTTATTAGCAGCCTAAGGCTACTTTCACACTGGGGTGGGTGGGCGCCGGCGCTGCAGCGGCACTTTGCCGGCGGGTTTGCAGCGCTGCCCCATTGTTTTCAATGGGAAGGGGTGCTTTAGGAGCGGTGAATACACCGCTCCTATAGCGCTGCAAAGATGCGGCTTGCAGGACTTTTTTGACCGTCCTGCAAGTGCACCGCTCAAGTGTGAAAGCCCACTTTGGAGTGAATTGAGCGGCTCTTTCCAGGCACTTTGCAGGCGCTATTTTTAGCACTTTAGCGCCTGCAAAGCGCATCAGTGTGAAAGTAGCCTAATATTCAGTAGCGGCCAATGCACCTGCAGTAAAACTCAAATGCTTTTTCAGCCTAATCAGAATGTATAGGCTGACTTTACACAGTGCACCTTTCCGCTTGTTAATGCAATATGTGTGGATTGGCCCAGCAGGTTCACTGCAGACGAGAATTATTCTGGGTGTCTGGTATAGGAGATCAATTAATTTGTGTATTAACAGCCCTTTCAGTTTCTGAAACTGGAGCAACATTTATAAGGCTTTGAATAGAGATCTAGACATCCTAATCCCAAACTGATCCTTCCATCCTAAAAAATTTCATTAAAGACAGTAGGGTCCAGATATTGCAAGTAATGAGTTAACGCAGCTGCTGATACCCCAGCCCCTGATGTGATGAAGTAGACTTGCAGCTATTGTTCCTGCTTGGACCAAAGCCAAGGCTCTGCACATCACAAACCAAATCCCGTTCTGCAAAACAATAGTAAAATATAGAGAGACTACTGTCATGCTGTAAAGAAGATTCTATAAAGCAAACAGGGACTGATGGTAGATAACAAAATAAAATGGATTTTAGATAAATACTAAATTCAGGGGAAAAAAATGTAAATTTGACCAAAAAGCGGATCATTTTACGTTACATCTTTCCAAAATGTCCCACAGCAGTAAAATGTTTGAACTATAAACTAGGATATTTGCTGAATGAACCACTTGTTTTGGCAGGCACAGTTCAGTATCTTTGCACAAGTTGAATACATTGATGTAGGAGGTCTGTATGTGATTAATACAGTTAACACTTAAAGCTCACTGTATGGAAAAAAAGGTTCATTATAAACTACATAACTATTTAAGCTTGTTACTGGGAATTTGACTGGGCCATTCTAACACATGAACATGCTTTGATCCAAACTATTTCATTGTAGCTCTGGATGTACGTTTAGGGTCGTTGTTATGCTGGAAGGTGAACCTCCGCCCCCGTTTCGAGTCCTTTTCAGACTCTAATGCCGTGTACACACGACCGGACTTTCCGGCAGAAAAGGTCAGACGAAAAACAAATCAGTCGGACATTCCGATCGTGTGTGGGCTTCATTGGACCTTTTCTGTCGAAAAATCTGACGGACCTTAGAAATAAAACATGTTTCAAATCTTTCCGACGGACTCGATTCCTATCGAACAAAACGTTCGTCTGTATGTTAGTCAGACGGACCGAAAACGACGCAAGGGCAGCTATTGGCTACTGGCTATTGAACTTTCTTTTCTAGTCCGGTCATATGTCATCACATTCGAAACTATCGGATTTTGGTGGGATCGTGTGTAGGCAAGTCTGTTTTGTCGGAACTCCGTTGAAAAGTCCTTCGGAGTTCAGTCCGACGAGAAGTCCGCTCGTGTGTACGCGGCATAACAGGTCTTCTTCTAATGCCGCGTACAAACGGCCGCACTTCCCGACAGAAAAAGTCCAATGGGAGCTTTGGTTCGGACATTCCGACCGTGTGTATGCCCCATCTGACTTTTTCTGTCGGCATTTCCGAAGGACTCAGATATAGAACATGTTCTAAATCTTTCCGTCGGAAATGCCGACAGATTTTAGCCCGTTGGCAAGTCCGGCCGTGTGTAAGATTGCCCTGTATTTGGCTCTGTTTATCTTCCCATCAACTCTGACCAGCTTCCCTGTCCCTGCTGAAGAAAAGCATCCCCACAACATGATGCGCAGTGTTAGTTTTCCGCCACACATGGGGTTTTGCTTCTCATCTGACCAGAGCACCTTCTTCCACATGTTTGCTGTGTCCCCCACATGGCTTCTCACAAACTGCAAATGGGGCTTCTTATGGCTTTCCTCTTGCCACTGTTCCATAAAGACCAGATTTGTGAAGTGCCTAATAGTTGTCCTGTGGACAGATTCTCCCACCTGAGCTGTGGATCTCTGCAGCTTCTCCAGAGTTACCATGGGCCTCTTGGCTGCTTTTCTAATTAATGCTCTTCTCGCCCGGCCTGTCAGTTTAGGTGGACGGCCATGTCTTGGTAGGTTTGCAGTTGTGCCGTACTCTTTCCATTTTTGGATGATGGATTGAACAGTGCTCTGTGAGATGTTCAAAGCTTGTGATATATTTTTATAATCTAACCCTGCTTTAAACTTCTCCACAACTTTATCCCTGACCTGTCTAGTGCATTCCTTGGCCTTCATGATGCTGTTTATTCACTAAGGTTCTCTAACAAACCTCTGAGGGCTTCCCAGAACAGCTGCATTTATACTGAGATTAATTTACACACAGGTGGACTCTAATTACTGATTAGGTGACTTCTGAAGGCAATTTGTTCCACTAGATTTTAGTATCAGAGTAAAGGGGGCTGAATACAAATGCACGCCACACTTTTCAGATATTTATTTGTAAAAAAAAAATTTTTAAAAACCATTTATCATTTTTCTTCCACTTCACAATTATGTGCCTCTTTGTGTTGGTCTATCACATACAGTGCCTTGCAAAAGTATTCCCCCCCCCCCCGGCATTTTTCGTGTTTTGTTGCCTCACAACCTGGAATTAACATGGATTGTTATTGACGATTTGCATCATTTAATTTACAGCACATGCCCAACTTTGAAGATTTTTTTTTCATTGTGAAGCAAACAAATAGGACAAATTAACAGAAAAAGTCAATGTGCATAACTATTCACCCCTAAAGTCAGTACTTTGTAGGGCCACCTTTTGCGGCTATCACAGCTCCTCCAAGTCGCTTTGCATAAATCTCTATGAGCTTGCCACATCTTACCACTGGGATTTTTGCCCATTCCTCCTTGCAAAACTGCTCCAGCTCCTTCAAGTTGGATGGTTTGCGCTTGTGAACAGCAATCTTTAAGTCTGACCACAGATTTTCTATTGGATTGAAGTCTGGGCTTTGACTATGCCATTCCAACACATTTACATGTTTCCCCTTAAACCACTCAAGTGTTGCTTTAGCAGTGTGTTTGGGGTCATTGCCCTGCTGGAAGGTGAACCTCTGTCCTAGCCTCAAATCACACACAGAGTGGTACAGGTTTTGCTCAAGAATATCCCTGTATTTAGCACCATCCATCTTTCCTTCAACTCTGACCAGTTTCCCAGTCCTGACTGCTGAAAAACATCCCCACAGCATGATACTGCCACCACCATGTTTCACTGTGGGGATGGTGTTCTTTGGGTGATGTGTTGGGTTTGCTCCAGGCATAGCATTTTCTTTGATGGCCAAAAAGTTCAATTTTAGTTGCATCAGACCACACCACCGTCCTCCATACATTTTGGGAGTCTCCCACATGCCTTTTCACAAACCCAAAACGTGCCATTTTGTTTTTTGCTGAAAGTAATGACTTTCTTCTAGCCACTCTGCCATAAAGCCCAACTCTATGGAGCGTACGGCTTATTGTCATCCTATGTACAGATACTCCAGTCTCTGCTGTGGAACTCTGCAGCTCCTCCAGGATTACCGTAGGTCTCTGTGCTGCCTCTCTGATTAATGCCCTCCTTGCCCGGTCCGTGAGTTTTGGTGTGCGGCCGTCTCTTGGCAGGTTTGCTGTTGTGCCATATTCTTTCCATTTGGTTATGATAGGTTTGATGGTGCTCCTAGGGATCATCAAAGATTTGGATATTTTTTTATAACCTATCCCTGACTTGTACTTCTCAACAACATTGTCCCTTACTTGTTTGGAGAGTTCCTTGGTCTTCATGGCAGTGTTTGGTTAGTGGTGCCTCCTGCTTAGGTGTTGCAGCCTCTGGGGCCTTTCAAAATGGTGTGCATATGTAATGACAGATCATGTGACACTTAGATTGCACACAGGTGGACATCATTTCACTAATTATGTGACTTCTGAAGGTAATTGGTTGCACCAGAGCTTTTTATGGGCTTCATAACAAAGAGGGTGAATACATACGCACATGACAATTATCAGTTTTTTATTTCTGAAAAATAGTTTTATGTATACATTTTTCTAATTTTACTTCACCAACTAAGACTATTGTGTTCTGCTCCATCACATATAATTCAGATTAACCACTTGCTTACTAGGCACTTAAACCCCCCTCCTATCCAGACCAATTTTCAGCTTTCAGTGCTCTCACACTTTGAATGACAATTACTCAGTCATGCAACACTGTACCCAAATGATTTTTTTGTCCTTTTTTTCATACAAATAGAGCTTTATTTTGGTGGTATTTGATCACCTCTGGGTTTTTTATTTTTTGCGCTATAAATGAAAAAAGACCGAAAATTTTGAAAAAAAGCACATTTTTCCTAATTTCTGTGATAAAATTTTGCAAATTCGTAATTTTTCTTCATAAATTTTGGCCACAATTTATACTGCTACATATCTTTGGTAAAAATAACCAAAAATTTGTGGAAATTATTTGGTCTGTGTGAAAGTTTTAGAGTCTACAAGCTATGATGCAAATCATAAAAAAATTATCACATCTGATGTACTGAGGCCTATCTCATTTCCTGAGACCCTAACAAGCCAGGAAAGTACAAATGCCCCCCAAATAACCCCCTTTTTGGAAAGTAGACATTTCAATGTATTTAGTTAGAGGCATGGTGAGTTATTTGAAGTTGTATTTTTTTCCCACAATTCTTTGCAAAATTGAGATTTTTTTTTTTCCCCACAAAATTGTCATTGTAATAGCTTATTTCTCTCACATGGCATGTGTATACCACAAATGACACCCCAAAATACATTCTGCTACTCCTCCTGAGTATTACGATACCACATGTGTGGGACTTTTTCACTGCCTGGCCACATACAGAGGCCCAACATGCATGGAGCACCATCAGGTGTTCTAGGAGCATAAATTACACATCACATTTCTCAACCACCTATTACACTTTTGAAGGCCCTGGAGCACCGGGACAATGGAAACACCCACAAAATGACCCCATTTTGGAAAGCTAACACCCCAACGTATATTCTACGAGGCATAATGAGTCTTTTGAACGGTTCATTTTTTTCCAGAAGTTTTTGAAAAATGTGGAAAAAAAATGAAAACGCATTTTTTTTTACACAAAGTTGTCCGTTTATAAGATATTTCCAACACATAGCATTTGGATAGCAAAAATGACACCCCAAAATACATTCTGCTATTCCTCCTGAGTATGGCGATACCACATGTGTGAGACTTCTACATAGCCTGGCCACATACAGAGATCCAACATGCAAGGAACACCGTTAGGTGTTCCAGGGACACATAGCATGCACATACCAAGAATTACACCCCAAAATACATTATGCTGAGCAAAGCGTAAACAAAAAAGATTACCTATAGTTGTAGTAGCGCAGTTGTACACAGGAGGATAGCACTGGTCCAGGCAGCAGGCAGGGACTTGGTCAGCAGCGGCGAACACAATTGTCCAGGCAGCAGGCAGGGTTACTGTCCATATAAAGTCCAGGGTCAGTGCAGGCAGAGATATTGTCCGCAGTGCCAAAAATATTGGTCCTGGTAGTAGGCAGGTCCATGTGGTGTGGTCAGTGCAACAGGCAGAGGCATGAGGGCAGTAAGTCCTACAGGCAGAAGTAGGGCCTCGTTCAGGACAGAATGGGGACAGGGGTAGAGGCTTCTCCCACCCAAATCTCTTTGAAGCCTCTGAGTCTCCAGACCCTAATCTAGGATTCAGAAAACAAAAAAAATAGTTTTCTTCATCCAGAAAAACAATTCTGGAGCCCCTCACATATGTGAGACCCCTGTGTTGAATCCCACTAGTCCAGTTGCAGGGTACAAGATCAGTCCAAGAGGCAGGCAAATATCATGGTCAAACAGTCCAAGGTCAGTTCCAGATCAGGCAGAGGTATGTACAGAATCGTTGGGCAGAAGCATGGTCGAATAACAGTCCAGGGTCAGTTCCAGATCAGGCAGAGGTATGTGCAGAATCGTTAGACAGAAGCGTGGTCAAATAACAAGCCAATGTCAGTTACAGAGGAGGCAGTGGCATAAGGGGTGTGAGGGTAAATTGCAGGAACGTAGGCTTACGTTTACCATACTTCACTAATAATTTTGTGAAGTATGGTAACGACAAAAACATTCACCTACGCAGAGGCCTGGTTCAGAAGGACATTGTGCACAATAATAAGATGTGTCTCTTCTGAATCCAGCTCTGGTACACACCTTACATTTTTTTTGCCGTCGTTGGCCTATTGGTTTGGGGGGATCTTATCTGGAAAGTGGCGTTCGGAGAGTCGACTTAGAACATCAGATCAGATATTTTCTGGGGGGCCGTTCGGGAATGTAAGGGCAGTGAAAACTTCCTCCTGGTAGCCAAGGAAGCGTTTGGGGTTTTGGGTGGAGTTATGATAAATGACATAAGAATTGTAGATGGCCAAATGAAAAAAATAATTTGCGACTTTCTTACACCAATAGTATGTCCGTCTTGTAGCAAGGTACGGTTCCTGCATCTGGTCATTCAAGTCGACTCCCCCCATAAACAAATTATAGTCAAAGATGCATTTAGGTTTCTGTATGGGGCCATTTCTTCTGGGGATTTCCATGAAGGTATCATCGTGGATTGAAGACAACATGTACACATCTCTTTTGTCTCTCCACTTTACTGCCAAAATCTCGTTGTTTCGTAGACTCGCCGTTTCTCCTTTTCTCAATTTTTTATTGACCAGACTTTGAGGAAAGCCCTTCCGGTTATTCTTGATGGTACCACATGCAGGCGTCTTCTTCCGATGCAGGTTGTGGAACAGGGGCAGAGATGTGTAGAAGTTATCTACGTACAGGTGGTAGCTTTTCTCCAGTAGGGGGTATGTGAGATCCCAAACAATTTTCCCACTTGATCCCAAGTAGTCTGGGCAATTAGGGGGTTGCAGCTGGGTGTCCTTCCCTTCATACACTTTGAAGGCATACAAGTAACCTGTGACTCGGTCACATAATTTGTATACCTTCACCCCGTAACGGGCCCTTTTACTGGGAATATATTGCTTTATTTTAAGCCTGCCACTAAACTTAAGAAGGGACTCATCCACACATATGTTTTTGTCTGGGGTAAACAGCAGGGGGAATAGTGCAGAAAAATAATTTAAAAGTGGCCAAATTTTGAAAAGTCTATCATAGTTTGGGTCATTTCGGGGAGGGCACTGGGTATTGTCGTTGAAATGAAGAAACCTCAATATCATGAGGTATCTGTTTCTGGGCATTACCTTGGAGTATACTGGCATGTGTTGGAGGGGGTGGGTTGACCAATAGGACAGCAAAGTGTTTTTTTTCGTGAGTCCCATGTTAAATGTGAGCCCTAAAAAAACCTTCAACTCCTCCACCGTTAGGTCTCTCCATTCGTAGGGACGGGCATAGTAGGACGTTGGATTATTCGCAATGAATTGCTGTGCATAAAGGTTGCACTGGGCCACAATACTTGACAGCATGTCCTCGGTAAAAATTAAATAAAAAAAATCTATTGGGGAAAAATTCTCCGTGTTCACCTGGACTCCTGGCTGGGCAGTGAAAGGGGGAATGTTGGCTTCTCCTGAATTAGGAGGAAGCCACAAGGGGTTCTGCAGGGCATAGGGAAGGCTGGCATGGGTCCTTGGCCTTTCTTGCCGAGGCACTGCGGTGCTGGCGGAACGGGACTGCCGTGCTGGTGGACGGGACTGCCGTGCTGGTGGATGGGACTGCGGTGCTGGTAGATGCCACTGCCTCCCCACCAGAACGCCTTCGTTTGGCGGGCCGAATCTCTTCCTCCTCTGAGTCACTCAGTGTTTCACTACTGAGGACTGGCTCATAATTTATGTCCGACTCGGAATCGGAAAGGGAATCTGAAAAAGAGAGCTCCCCGTTGCTCTCGTCGGCCTGGGACAGTATTTGGTACGCCTCCTCGGCGGAAAAGCTTCTTTTGGCCATGGTTGCTAAGCCTGCACTGATGGGCACTGATGAGCACAGATGGGCACTGAGGTGGCACAGAGGGGCACTGATGAGGTGGAACAGATGTGCACTGATGAGGTGGAACAGATGTGCACTAATGAGGTGGAACAGATGTGCAGATGTGCACTGATGAGGTGGCACAGGTGGGCACTGATGAGGTGGCACAGGTGGGCACTGATGAGGCGGCACTGATGAGGCGGCACAGGTGGGCACTGATGAGGTGGAACAGATGTGCACTGAGATTGCACAGATGTGCACTTATGAGGTGGCACAGCTGGGCACTGATGGGACGGCACAGATGGGGCGGCACAGATGGGGCGGCACAGATGGGCACTGATGAGGCGGCACAGATGTGCACTGAGGCGGCACAGATGTGCACTGAGGCAGCACAGATGGGCACTGATTGGCACAGGTGGGCACTGATGAGGTGGCACAGGTGGGCACAGATGGGGCGGCACAGATGGGGCGGCACAGATGGGGCGGCACAGATGGGGCGGCACAGATTGAGCGGCACAGATGGGGCGGCACAGATGTGCACTGAGGCAGCACAGATGTGCACTGAGGCAGCACAGATGGGCACTGATTGGCACAGGTGGGCACTGATTGGCACAGGTGGGCACTGATGAGGTGGCACAGGTGGGCACTGATGAGGTGGCACAGGTGGGCACTGATTGTGCAGATGTGCAGCTGGACACTGATCACCGCTGGGCAGACAGGTGGGCACCGATTGGCACAGGTGGGCACCGATTGGCACTGTACTGATGGGGCACTGTATTGATGGGGCACTGTGGGCACTGTAGGCACAGTAAATAACAAACGAACACTCACAGAAGGCTGACAGATCTCTCTCTCCTCACACGCTGTCTCTGTGTGAGGAGAGAGAGCCGGCAATGAGAGATGATCTCAATTGTTTACATTTCAGATCATCTCTCATTGGAGGCAGCGATCGCGCTGTAAACGGCCACTGTGATTGGCCGTTTACAGCGATCTGTGATTGGCTGTGTCCAAGGGAGCGAGGAAAGGGGAGGCTGTCATATGATGGCCTCCCGGGAATTGACATCCGCGCTGAAGCCGTCATTCGGCTACGGCCGGATGTCAGGAGGTTAAAAAATACATTGAACTAAAGGCTGCAATGTAACAAAATAGGTAAAAAGCCAAGGAGGGTGAATACTTTTGAAAGGCACTGTAAAATGCCAATAAAATACATTTACATTTTTGGCTGTAACATGATAAAATGTGGAAAATATCAAGGGAAAGAAAAATGATTAATGCGCTACCTTAAAAAAGACCAAAAAGCTGCTACAAACCATGTGACCAAAATGTGTACCAATATTCAATAAATTGTAGCGCTAAAGAACACGTGTCATAAAAACAAAATGTCTCTGTAAACATAAACTAGTGTCCCAATAGTGACATATAGTCAAAGAAAAAGCGTGATAATCCGCAGTAGATAAATGTGAACGGTGTAACAGTCCCTTCTGCTTCCCAAATCTCAGATGTCATCAAACTCATGAAAGGATGGGGTACGCTTACCGGAACTGTTGGATTCTACTGCCATAAGCATAGAATCAATTGAGCTGTGTGCCACCCTGGGCAGGTGAGTGAAGTAGTTGAAGGCAGATGGAGCCTCTATGAGGCCTGGATGTCACCTCAGGATACACGAGAAATGGGCCAAAACCTGGTTCCAAGGTTGAAGATGTTTTCTCAATTCCCGAAGATATATGGAAAAGAAGAGGGATGCCTCCACATGGTGTAAATCAGGCTATTTTATTTACTAAAAAACCGCTATACATAAAAGTGATCACAAGTATAAAAAAGGCAGTGTACAGGGTATAAAAACTGCCCTACGCGTTTCGATCAAAAGACCTTCAACAGGGGCCGCCCTCTTCTCCCACCACTGTCTTCTCCCTCTGCTGTCTTCTTCCTTGCCGCCGGTTACCCGCAAAAAAAAAAAAGCCTCTGTTGCTCTGTGGCTGTCTTCCTCCGTTGTGTTGTCGCTCGCTGTCTGACATCTGTTATATAGACATGGGGCGTGGCCATCAGATGACATCACCCAGAGAGCCCGCCCTTGTGACATCACAAGGGTCGGGCTCTCCAGGTGACGTCATCTGATGGGCACGCCCCATGGCTATACAACAGATGTCAGACAGTGAGCGACAACACAACGGAGGCAGCAGCAGGCTTCCCGGCCCGCTCCTTAGCAACCAGCTATATACAGTGTGTTTAACCACTTGACGACCGCCTCACGCCGATTTACGTCGGCAAGGTGGCACGGACAGGCAAAATCACGTACATATACGTGATTTGCCTTCCGCGGGTGGGGGGTCCGATCGGACCCCCCCCGGTGCCCGAGGCGGTCATCTTTTGTCCCACGGCGATCGGAGATGAGGGGGAGGCCATCCGTTCGTGGCCCCTCCCTCGCGATCGCCGCCGGCCAATCACATCATTCCTTTGCTGCTGTATGCTAAACAGCAGCAAAGGAAATGATGTCATCTCTCCTCGGCTCGGTAATTTCCGTTCCGGCCCGAGGAGAGAAGACAGGTATGTGAGTGCACAACACTACACACACAGAGTAGAACATGCCAGGCACACAAAACACCCCGATCCCCCCCCCCCCGATCGCCCCCCGATCCCCCCCCAATCACCCCCCCCCCCTGTCACAAACTGACACCAGCAGTTTTTTTTTTTTCTGATTACTGCATTGGTGTCAGTTTGTGACAGTTACAGTGTTGGGACAGTGAGTATTACCCCCCTGTAGGTCTAGGATACCCCCCTAACCCCCCCTAATAAAGTTTTAACCCCTTGATCACCCCCTGTCACCAGTGTCGCTAAGCGATCATTTTTCTGATCGCTGTATTAGTGTCGCTGGTGACGCTAGTTAGGGACCTAAATATTTAGGTTCGCCGTCAGCGTTTTATAGCGACAGGGACCCCCATATACTACCGAATAAATGTTTTAACCCCTTGATGGCCCCCTAGTTAACCCTTTCACCACTGATCACCATATAACTGTTACGGGTGACGCTGGTTAGTTTGTTTATTTTTTATAGTGTCAGGGCACCCACCGTTTATTACCGAATAAAGGTTTAGCCCCATGATCGCCCGGCGGTGATATGCGTCGCCCCAGGCAGCGTCAGATTAGCGCCAGTACCGCTAACACCCACGCACGTAGCATACGCCTCCCTTAGTGGTATAGTATCTGATCGGATCAATATCTGATCCGATCAGATCTATACTAGCGTCCCCAGCAGTTTAGGGTTCCCAAAAACACAGTGTTAGCGGGATCAGCCCAGATACCTGCTAGCACCTGCGTTTTGCCCCTCCGCCCGGCCCAGCCCAAGTGCAGTATCGATCGATCACTGTCACTTACAAAACACTAAACGCATAACTGCAGCGTTCGCAGAGTCAGGCCTGATCCCTGCGATCGCTAACAGTTTTTTTTGGTAGTATTTTGGTGAACTGGCAAGCACCAGCCCCAGGCAGCGTCAGGTTAGCGCCAGTAGCGCTAACACCCACGCACGCACCGTACAGCTCCCTTAGTGGTATAGTATCTGATCGGATCAATATCTGATCCGATCAGATCTATACTAGCGTCCCCAGCAGTTTAGGGTTCCCAAAAACGCAGTGTTAGCGGGATCAGCCCAGATACCTGCTAGCACCTGCGTTTTGCCCCTCCGCCCGGCCCAGCCCAGCCCACCCAAGTGCAGCATCGATCGATCACTGACACTTACAAAACACTAAATGCATAACTGCAGCGTTCGCAGAGTCAGGCCTGATCCCTGCGATCACTAACAGTTTTTTTTGGTAGTATTTTGGTGAACTGGCAAACACCAGCCCCAAGCAGCGTCAGATTAGCGCCAGTACCGCTAACACCCACGCACGCACCGTACACCTCCCTTAGTGGTATAGTATCTGAACGGATCAATATCTGATCCGATCAGATCTATACTGGCGTCCCCAGCAGTTTAGGGTTCCCAAAAACGCAGTGTTAGCGGGATCAGCCCAGATACCTGCTAGCACCTGCATTTTGTCCCTCCGCCCGGCCCAGCCCACCCAAGTGCAGTATCGATCGATCACTGTCACTTACAAAACACTTAACGCATAACTGCAGCATTCGCAGAGTCAGGCCTGATCCCTGCGATCGCTAACAGTTTTTTTGGTAGCTTTTTATTGAACTGGCAAGCGCCAGCGGCCTAGTACACCCCGGTCGTAGTCAAACCAGCACTGCAGTAACACTTGGTGACGTGGCGAGTCCCATAAGTGCAGTTCAAGCTGGTGAGGTGGCAAGCACAAGTAGTGTCCCGCTGCCACCAAGAAGACAAACACAGGCCCGTCATGCCCATAATGCCCTTCCTGCAGCATTCGCCAATCCTAATTGGGAACCCACCGCTTCTGCAGCGCCCGTACTTCCCCCATTCACATCCCCAACCAAATGCAGTCGGCTGCATGAGAGGCATTTTCTTTATGTCCTCCCGAGTACCCCTACCCAACGAACCCCCAAAAAAGATGTCGTGTCTGCAGCAAGCGCGAATATAGGCGTGACACCCTCTATTATTGTCCCTCCTGTCCTGACAATCCTGGTCTTTGCATTGGTGAATGTTTTGAACGCTACCATTCATTAGTTGAGTATTAGCGTAGGGTACAGCATTGCACAGACTAGGCACACTTTCACAGGGTCTCCCAAGATGCCATCACATTTTGAGAGACCCGAACCTGGAACCGGTTACCGTTATAAAAGTTAGTTACAAAAAAAGTGTAAAAAAAAAAGAAATATATAAAATAAAAAAAAATAGTTGTCGTTTTATTGTTCTCTCTCTCTCTATTCTCTCTCTCTTGTTCTGCTCTTTTTTACTGTATTCTATTCTGCAATGTTTTATTGTTATTATGTTTTATCATGTTTGCTTTTCAGGTATGCAATTTTTTATACTTTACCGTTTACTGTGCTTTATTGTTAACCATTTTTCTGTCTTCAGGTACGCCATTCACGACTTTGAATGGTTATACCAGAATGATGCCTACAGGTTTAGGTATCATCTTGGTATCATTCTTTTCAGCCAGCGGTCGGCTTTCATGTAAAAGCAATCCTAGTGGCTAATTAGCCTCTAGACTGCTTTTACAAGCCGTGGGAGGGAATGCCCCCCCCCCACCGTCTTCCGTGTTTTTCTCTGGCTCTCCTGTCTCAACAGGGAACCTGAGAATGCAGCCGGTGATTCAGCCAGCTGTTCATAGAGCTGATCAGAGACCAGAGTGGCTCCAAACATCTCTATGGCCTAAGAAACCGGAAGCTACGAGCATTTTATGACTTAGATTTCGCCGGATGTAAATAGCGCCATTGGGAAATTGGGGAAGCATTTTATCACACCGATCTTGGTGTCATCAGATGCTTTGAGGGCAGAGGAGAGATCTAGGGTCTAATAGACCCCAATTTTTTCAAAAAAAGAGTACCTGTCACTACCTATTGCTATCATAGGGGATATTTACATTCCCCGACAATAAAAATGATTAAAAAAAAATAAAAAATAAAAGGAACAGTTTAAAAATAAGATAAAAAAGCAAAAAAATAATAAAGAAAAAAAAAAAAAAAAAAAACACCCCTGTCGCCCCCTGCTCTCGCGCTAAGGCGAACGCAAGCGGCGGTCTGTCGTCAAACGTAAACAGCAATTGCACCATGCATGTGAGGTATCGCCGCGAAGGTCAGATCGAGGGCAGTAATTTTTGCAGTAGACCTCCTCTGTAAATCTAAAGTGGTAACCTGTAAAGGCTTTTAAAAATGTATTTATTTTGTTGCCACTGCACGTTTGTGCGCAATTTTAAAGCATGTCATGTTTGGTATCCATGTACTTGGCCTAAGATCATCTTTTTTATTTCATCAAACATTTGGGCAATATAGTGTGTTTTAGTGCATTAAAATTTAAAAAAGTGTGTTTTTTCCCCAAAAAATGCGTTTGAAAAATCGCTGCGCAAATACTGTGTGAAAAAAAAAAAATGAAACACCCACCATTTTAATCTGTAGGGCATTTGCTTTAAAAAAATATATAATGTTTGGGGGTTCAAAGTAATTTTTTTGCAAAAAAAAATAACTTTTTCATGTAAACAATGAGTGTCAGAAAGGGCTTTGTCTTCAAGTGGTTAGAAGAGTTGGTGATGTGTGACATAAGCTTCTAAATGTTGTGCATAAAATGCCAGGACAGTTCAAAACCCCCCCAAATGACCCCATTTTGGAAAGTAGACACCCCAAGCTATTTGCTGAGAGGCATGTCGAGTCCATGGAATATTTTATATTGCGACACAAGTTGCGGGAAAGAGACAAATTTTTTTTTTTTTTTTGCACAAAGTTGTCACTAAATGATATATTGCTCAAACATGTCATGGGAATATGTGAAATTACACCCCAAAATACATTCTGCTGCTTCTCCTGAGTACGGAGATACCACATGTGTGAGACTTTTTGGGAGCCTAGCCGCGTACGGGACCCCGAAAACCAAGCACCGCCTTCAGGCTTTCTAAGGGCGTGAATTTTTGATTTCACTCTTCACTGCCTATCACAGTTTCGGAGGCCATGGAATGCCCAGGTGGCACAAACCCCCCCCCCCAAATGACCCCATTTTGGAAAGTAGACACCCAAAGCTATTTGCTGAGAGGTATAGTGAGTATTTTGCAGACCTCACTTTTTGTCACAAAGTTTTGAAAATTGAAAAAAGAAAAAAAAAAAAGTTTTTTCTTGTCTTTCTTCATTTTCAAAAACAAATGAGAGCTGCAAAATACTCACCATGCCTCTCAGCAAATAGCTTGGGGTGTCTACTTTCCAAAATGGGGTCATTTGGGGGGGTTTTGTGCCACCTGGGCATTTCATGGCCTCCGAAACTGTGATAGGCAGTGAAGAGTGAAATCAAAAATTTTTTTTTTGCGCAAACCAATAAATATATGCTTATTGACATTTTTTTTACCAAAGACATGTGGCCGAATACATTTTGGCCTAAATGTATGACTAAAATTTAGTTTATTGGATTTTTTTTATAACAAAAAGTAGAAAATATCATTTTTTTTCAAAATTTTCGGTCTTTTTCCGTTTATAGCGCAAAAAATAAAAACTGCAGAGGTGATCAAATACCATCAAAAGAAAGCTCTATTTGTGGGAAAAAAAGGACGCAAATTTCGTTTGGGTACAGCATTGCATGACCGCGCAATTAGCAGTTAAAGCGACGCAGTGCCAAATTGGAAAAAGACCTCTGGTCCTTAGGCAGCATAATGGTCCGGGACTCAAGTGGTTAATGAGGGGGAAAAAAAAGGGTTTAAAAAACGAATGTTAGTGGATCGTCTGCTAACATCCCTTTTTCGTCCGTTCCGTTTTTTTTAATGGGAGAAAAATAGGGTTTTCTTTTGTCTTAAAAAACGGAGCTTAGCGGAGACGGATGTCAGCGGATGATCATCTGCTAACGTCCGATATCCCATAGAGATACATGTATGTCCGTTTTTCATCAGTCAACCGATGGAGGAAAAACTGACATACGGGACACCCGTGTGAAAGGACCCTTATATTGTAGTAATTCGTTAACACTTTGTAAGACATTGAAAGTAAACACCCGTGATAGGAGAAATATTCCAAAATCGTGTTCCACTCTGCCTTCCCCACATGCAGTGCAGACTCACCAGAAGGCATGTGCTTCCATACAATATGCAGCTAACACACACAGTACAGATGGATGGATCATTGAGCAATACACCGTATCCTCTGTTAGGGATACGGTGTGTTGCTTAAATTTTGAAGCGGGAGTGTTTACAACTATGGGCTGAAGGAATGAGTCAATATATTCCCCCACTCTCACTGTAAGGGACCCAATCCCTCTAATTATGGGTCCCTATTTTTCTATTCAAAACTTATTAAAAGCAGAGTTTCACCGAAAAGGGGAAGCTCAGCTTTAATGCCTCGCCCCCCCCCGCTCCTTTTTAACAAATGGCACATTTGGGCGAGCAGGTACTGGCTTTTGACAGTTACCCACTGCCACTTTCGTTCGAATTGTCTAAGTCCCCCCCCCCCACCACCACCACCACTTCCTGCAGTTTTCTGAGACACGTCCCAGAAGACTGCAGGATCATTCACAATGAGCAGCTTACACATGCGCAGTGGGTAGCTGGCTGAGAAGCCACAAGCTGTCACAGACGGGTTCCCAAAGTTAAGATGCCAGCACCAGGGACTGAAGACCGGTGGAAGAAACGGCTCATGTGAGCACAGGGCTGGATCCTGGGACAGGTGAGTGTTTGTTCTACTCAAAGTCAACAGCTACAGTTTTTGTAGCTGCTGACTTTTAATTTTTAGAAATATGACTTGAGCTACTCTTTAATATCTGAGAAAACCTTTTTCTTAGCCAAGCTAAGAGGAGCTTCCTTCATTTTACTAGCACGTTTGAGGATCTTCGATGCAATATACCCTCATCTATTGTCCTTACTTTATAAACTTCCTATTGCCCCACCAGAGGATTATGTACCACATTTTTATCTGGAAATGTGAGTCCAATATGCAAACTAATTTCACCAAAGCCCACCTGGAGGTGCTTGAATCCATCAGCACATTTTTTGGCACTGCCCACAAATTTGTCCATTTTGGACCCAAGTTAGTAAAATCTGTTCACTCTATGTGTGACGCACAGAAGCAAGAGCGTGCATTCCCACTACGCAAAGTGAATGGGGCCTTACATAAAGCTATGTTTGTTCTGCACAGACCACTAAATTAGAGATAGAAGAGATAGCTTCATATTTCCTGAACTGTAAAAGGTCTTCTGACTCCTCTGAACATCCCTTAAACCTCTTCCCACTACAGATCTTGTACCAGATCTACCTACCTGTAGAGGGGGCCAGAACAAAAATCAGGAAAACAGTATCAAAACATTTAGAGGGTTGAGGCTTGCTCTCTAACCCCTCTGTTCTAAGCTTACTGACCTAAAAATACCTTGCGATAACTACAGCATATGTATGGTAACTGTATACAGTATGGTTGACAATGAGCTACTGTAGCTGCTGACTTTTAAAACTCGGGTACTTACCAGTGTCTGGAGTCCAGCTCTGCCTTCCCACAGCTGGCTCTTTTCATTCCTGCGGGTCCCTGGCACAGACATCTTGGATTTGAGAGCAGGCTGTGAGGCTATGTTCACACTGGCATTAAAGCAGGCGTTTTAGAGGCGTTAAAAATGCCCCTCAAACGCCTATGCAAATGATACAATGGACAGCACACAGTGCTGTTCACGCTATCAAAACATGAAGCGTTAGCATTGCGTCGCTTCAAAATTGAAGCCTCATGTCGAGGCAGTCTGGCAGGCGGTTGGGGAGAGTTAAGATTCGTTTATTTCCTGTAAAGGAATATGTATTTGTGGAGCAGTTTTAACGCACCTGAACGCTCATCAAATGCTTCAAAACTGCCGCTAAAGCATTTGGGGAGCATTTCCACTAGTAAAACCCCAGTCTAACACCCATACAGTACTAAAGCTCATTAACGCGAGTCTAACGCCCATACTAACGCTATAGGAGCGTTTGTTATGCGTTAGAAATTTAGTGTGAAAGTGTGAACAGGCCCTGACTCCCCACCGTGCACGCATGAGATTACACAGTGATGTTGGACTTGTGTGCAGCCTCACCGCCCTTAACACAAAAGTGGGTCAGGGGAAGGGTGGAAGGATTCCAGCACTTTTGCATGAAGGTCCACTTTAAATCACCCACCTTTTATTATCATATAAGGGGGCTTTGCATCCTGACACAGGTCTATAAAAGATGCAATACCCACTTGAAGCCTATACAGGTCAAAAGGAGGTGAGCTGCAGGTTCAATGCTCCTGTCAGTGAATTCTGCATGATCTCATATATGTCCCAAAACGATACCATCGACACAGGTCTGATGACACTCATGATCATGAGGGAATTAAGAAAGGGTGGTGTATGCATAAAGCCTGCACTACTTGTGTAAACTGAGAAAATGGAGCAGATCCTGCCTCTAATTAACAGAAGAAACCCCAGCCCCTTCGGTAATTAGAAGCGATTTGCCTAATTTTCTGTGACAGAATAAAGTGCAGGAGAGTTTAACCACTTGCCAACCAGCCGCCGTCATTATACAGCGGCAGGTCGGCACATTCCCGCGAATCATTGTAGCTGTACGTCAGCCCTTTAACCACTTCAATACCAGGCACTTTCGCCCCTTCCTACCCAGGACAATTTTCAGCTTTCAGCTCTGTCGGACTTTGAATGACAATTGCGCGGTCATGCTACACTGTACCCAAACAAAATTTACAATTTTGTTACCACAAATAGAGCTTTCTTTTGGTGGTATTTGATCACCTCTGTGGTTTTTATTTTTTGCTAAACTAAAAAAGAACAAAATTTTTGAAAAAAAAAAAGTTTTTCTTTGTTTCGGTTATAAAATTTTGTTTTCTCCTTCACTGATGGGCACTGATGAGGCGGCATTGATGAGCACTGATGAGTTGGCACTGATGAGGATGCACTGATATGTAGAATTGATGGGCACTGATATGCAGCACTGATGGGCAGCACTGATGTTGAGGTACTAACAGGTTTTACTGCTGGGCACTGAGATGAGCACTGATTAGCACTGATATGGGCACTGATTGGCACTTTGATGGGCACTGTGAGCTGTGATTTTATGAAGCACTGACCGACAGCTTATGGGCACATTTTAAAAGGTGTTGTGGCACATCTGAGGGTGCTGTGCTGATAATCAATGTGCTGATCATAAGCACAGACACCCCCTCTGACAGGGAGAGCCGCCGATCGGCTCTCCCTGTCAGCGCGAACTGAGAAATGCCGTTTACCGGCACTTCCTGGTTAACACGATGATCAGCTGTGATTGGTCACAGCTGATCACATGGTAAGAAGCCTCTGACAGAGGCTTCTTATCACGATCGGAGATGCGAGTGTCAGACTGAAATGCCACACTCGTGATCGCCGCGCTGTGTGCCCCCACGGGCACGCGCCGGCATGTTATCCTGCTGGACGTCATATGATGTACAGTCAGGATAACAGAGCCACTTCCCGGCCGCCATTCTGCAAACGGCGGGCGGGAAGTGGTTAAACAGCTCCAGCAGGCACCCCTGCGTCCGCTGCACGGCGGGGGACACTATGTGCGATGTTCGCTGGGCACGAGAGCCAGAACCCCATTCTGTCGGGAGAAGAGAGACAGATCATGTGTTCCTACTAAGTAGGAACAGCGATCTGGCTCCTCCTCTAGTAAGTTCCATCCCCACACAGTTAGAAACACTTAGCAGGGAACACATTTAACCCCTTGATCACCCCTAGTGTTAACCCCTTCCCTGCCAGTGACATATACACAGAAATCAGTGCATTTTTAAAGCACTGATGGCTATATAACTGTCAATGGTCCCAAAACTTGTGTCACAAGTGTCCGATCTGTCTGACGCAATGTCGCAGTCCCGATAAAGGAGGAAGGAGCATTTCCTGTATCAGGGTCACATGGCCGCATTGCACAGCCGCTCACCTATACTCTACCAAGCATCCAGAAGCACAATACAGCTGTAGCTTAGTAGGAGACAATATACAGCCACAGTGCAGGTGAATCGCTCGACATGGATACCCACGTGTAGATCCTTGGCTACAATACCCGGAATCAACCACCGGGGTTCCAAGACCACCAACAACAACAAACAGACGACCCTATATGTATACACCATTCCTACGGTGCTGAGGGTTCCAAGACCACCAACAACATACAGACGACCCTATATGTATACACCATTCCTACGGTGCTGAGAGTGCTGTGATGTAGAAAGATAACTCCTACAGGGAAAGAGAATCCCCCCGCAAAACTATACCACCTATGTAGTGTTACACTACCATCCAGCCTCTTCTATCTATTTTTATACATTTTAAAACACAGATTAGATTTGGCTCTCTAAGGCTCTGATGAAGAGGAAAACCCTTGAAACGCGTTATCCAATCACTTGAGTATCCCTTGTGTGGATAACACCATATATCAATATACCAAGTGTCCAACATTGTTTTTTATTCATATATATGAATATGTAGTATCTTCTTGTATATACTCATTTTGTTTATAATAAACTCCTTGTTTCAATGATTCATGCATCAGTCCATGCGCCTTTCTTTTCCTGCTTTACATAACATTTTGGACTTCCTCTAGTCGGCATAGGCAGCGGGGCTTGCATGATCTCTTCACGTATACACCATTAATAAATGCTACCACCCTTACTAAGGCCCTCTGCACCAGCGCAGGAGAATATCTTTTCTGTTTATACATTTACTGTCTGCAGCAATGTGGCAGTCCCGATAAAAATCGCAGATCGCTGCCATTACTAGTAAAAAAAAAAAATAATAATAATAAAAATGCCATAAATCTATTCCATATTTTGTAGACGCTATAACTTTTGCACAAACCAATCAATATACGCTTATTGCAATTTTTTTACCAATATATCGGCCTAAATTGAGGAAAAAATGAGTTTATTTGATATCTTTTGGGGGGATATTTATTATAGCAAAAAGTAAAAAATATTGCTTTTTTTTTTTAAATGGTCGCTCTTTTTTTGTTTATAGCGCAAAAAATAAAAAACGCAGAGATGATCAAATGCCACCAAAAGAAAGCTCTATTTATGGGGAAAAAAGGACATCAATTTTGTTTGGGCACAGCGTCGCATGACAGCGCAATTGTCAGTTAAAACGATCGCAAAAAATGGCCTGGTCATTAAGGGGGAAATTCTTCCGGTCCTTAAGTGGTTAATTTTATGAATTGAGCCTTTTGTTTTGATGCACCCGGAATGTATTTAGCTCATTTGAATTGAAAGTTCAGTGGGGGGTTTTTTAAGTATAATTAAGGCCCCTTTCACACTTGTGCGACCTGAAATTCACGTGATTTTGATATGACTTGAAGCATCTCTATCCCAGATAGTATGAGAAGGGATATTATATGATGGAGCTTGTGCTCAGGTCACAGTGTGGAGAGGGGAAATCAAGTGGACTGGCCTATGTCGTAGTAAGATACAGGAAGAGGAAAAGCCGGAATAGGAAACGATAGAGAACAGAGGTAGCCGAGAGGAGAAGGGGAAGAGGGGTTCTAGAGCAGTGGTTCTCAACCTCAATCCTCAAGTACCCCCAACAGACCATATTTGCAGGTTTTCCTTTATCTTGCACAGGTGCTTTAAATCCGAGTCAATGGCTTGCTTTTTGGACAGTTACTTTATCTAAGGGCTCTTTTACACGGTCCTGTGCGTGTACGTACTCCGCTTTGCTCAGCGAGGGAACGCTCCGCCGATCACTGCTGAGCAGGCAGATGACAGGTCTGTCTCTGCACACTGTGCAGGGACCGACCTGTCAGAGTGCTGCTCTCCTCTATGGGGGATCGGATGAAGACGGACCGTAGAGTCCATTTTTATCCGATGTCGGAGGGAAAAGTAGGGTTTTCCTCCATCACACTTTAGCGCAGGGGTCCTCAAACTTTTTAAACAGGGGGCCAGTTCACTGTCCCTCAGACCTTTAGAGGGCCGGATTATAGTTTAAAATAAAAAAAAAAACTTTGAACAAATTCCTATGCAAATTGATAGTGTCGACACAAATTGTATTCTTTGAACACTGACACTATATTCTGGCATATGAGACACACAGCTCTTTCCTTGTACTGCATGAAAAAGTAATCAAAAATCCACTGTTCTTTGAATATCCTACACTCAGAGTCAATTTTTCTTTTTCTTGACATCATTGTTTCCTAGGGTTTCCAAACATCTATTAGTAAAATACCAATATATATATATATATATATATATATATATATATATATATATATATATATATATATATATATATATATATATATATATACAGTGCTACAAAAACAATATACCAGCAATAACTTTGCCCACACAGAGACATACAGACTGCACTGCCCATCAATGCAGTCTGATCAGTGCCCATCAATGCTCACCAATGCAGCCCAATCAGTGCCTGCCTCACCATCAGTGCAAGCACCCCCCTCACCATCATTGCAAGCCCCCCTCACAGCCTTACTGTGCCAAACAATGTCTCACCAGTCAGTGTGTGTGCACATCGAGCATCTCCTGCTGCTGTGTCACGGCTCACTGTGAAAAGTTTGGGCGCGCTGTGATAAAAGTCCCGCCTTCCTCTTACCTAAACCAGCCCGTGTGATAGACAGAACACTGCCATTATCACACAAGCTGGTCTAGGTGGAGGGCGGGACTTTTATCACAGCGTGCCCAAACTTTTAACAGTGAGCTCCGTGACAGAGCAGTCTCCTGCTGTGTTACAACCAGCCCGGCCTGTCGGGAATCCGGCCCTGGGTGAGGTGGGCCAGATAAATGTCCTCGGCGGGCCGCAGTTTGATGACCCCTGCTTTAGCAGATCGGAGCAGGTCGGATGTCAGCGGACATGTCACCGCTGAATCCGTCGCTCCATAGACCTGTATGGAGTGTCCGTTCAGGTCCGCCTAAAAAACTGACAGCCGGACCTAAACGGTCCGCCCGTGTGAAAGGGGCCTAAGAGAAATTCCCAAAACATGGCCTGTTGGGGGTACTTGAGGACTAAGGTTGAGAACCACTGCTCTAGAGGGATCTTCTTTCCTACAAAGCCAAACCTGTGTGGCGAAGGGTTTGGGAAAGCAGTGCAGGCAGTCCCCTAGTTACAAACATCCGACTTACAAACGACTCCTACTTACAAACGGAGGGAGACAACAGGAAGTGAGAGGAAATCTACCCCTAGGAAGGGAAATTCACTCCTGTAAGAGTTATTACGGGAAAAAGGTGTCTCCACAGATGCTTTATCACCAAGGCTTCCACAACAACCCAAAATTTTCAAAATCCAATTGTCATTGGGACAGAAAGTGAGGTGAAATCTTCTGAACAGGGGCACAGACATAAAAACAAACATTACAGGGGTGATAACCCTTCCTTATGCTATCCAAAAAGCTTAAAAATATTTTTTTTGGCTGGAGCTACACTTAAAAAATTTTTACCTGTTCCAACTTACAAACAGATTCAACAAACCTACAGTCCCTATCTTGTTTGTAACCCGGGGACCGCCTGTACAGAGATGGTTTCCTAGTGGTTACAATCAGGTTGAGAGTAAAAAATGGGGGGAAACTGCTGCGCCCACGTGATATATTAAGCAGCCAATCTTTTTATAATCAGGTTGAGAGGACATGATAGGTGTCATCTCCCGTAGGTATGTCTCCAAAGACTTAAACTATACTCTTTGCATCCAGGTGGTTTGGAATTTTTTTTCAGTGTTTTAAACATGGCCATTACGTCTTTCATTTCGTGATTATTGTTTATCAATTTGAACCAAAGTTGTTTGGTTGTGGTGCAGGCCTGCCTCCATAACAGTGAGATGCTTGTTCTTCCACATTGAGAAGGTGGGTGTTTAACCACTTGCCGCCCGCCCACCCTCAAATGATAGAGGGACTCGTTCTGGATGGACATCATATGATCGTACCCCAGAGTGGCTGCTGGCGCGCAGTTGCCTCGCCGTGTTGCTAGGACACGGCGCGACTCCAATCTCTGTAAAGAGCTGCGTACGCGGCTCTTTAACCATGTGATAAGCTGTGTCCAATCACAGTCGGTCACATGTAAATACGGAAGTGCTGCAAATTGGCTCTCCTCGCCTCACATTGACAGAGTGTGTGGCGAGGAGTGCCGATCAGCGGTATCTCCTTGCAGGGGAAACCTGGGCCGGTAATCAAGACACTGATCATCAGTGCCCTGATTCCAGGAAAGCCCCAGCAGTGCCACCAATCAGTGCCTATAAGTGATGCCAATAAGTGCAGCCTATCAGTGCCCACCACTGCCACCTATCAGTGCTGCATATCAGTCCCACCTATCAGTGTGGCATATTAGTGCCTCCTCATCAGTGCCACCTAATCAGTGCCGTCTCATCAGTGCAGCCTATCAGTGCCCATCAGTGCCACCTCATCAGTGCACATCGGTGAAGGAGAAAAATTACTCATTTACAAAATTTGCTGTCAGAAACTAAGAAAAACCAAGTTAGACTTACCGGTAACTTGTTTTCCAGAAGTCTTTCAGGACAGCACCTGAGAGATAGCGACTCCACCCACCGGAACAGGAAACACCTTCTTCCTCCAAACTTTAAAGGGAGGCGCCTCCCCACCATACCTCAGTTGTAGTAGAGAAGACCTCCGGCCCCGGCTGGAACACATAAACACATACGTTAGTCACAGCATAGTATATACAATACAATAGGGCGGGATGTTGCTGTCCTGAAAGACTTCTGGAAAACAAGTTACCGGTAAGTCTAACTTGGTTTTTCCCAAGGCGTCTTTCAGGACAGCACCTGAGAGGATAACAGAGACTTACCCCCTTAGGGCGGGACAACAGCTTGCAGGACCTTTCTGCCAAACGCCTGATCATTAGCAGATGTGAGGTCCAGCCTGTAATGTTTCACGAATGTGTGAAAACTCGACCATGTTGCCGCCTTGCAGATTTGTTCAGGGGTGGCACCAGCTCTCTCTGCCCAAGTGGCCGCTAATGCTCTTGTTGAGTGTGCAGAAATTCCTGCTGGAGGAGACACACCTGCATGCGAATAAGCCTCTGAAATGGCTAACTTCAGCCACCTTGCTAAAGAGATTTTAGAAGCCTGGCAACCTTTCCTGTTGCCCGAAAATAGCACAAAGAGAGAATCTGAACGTCTAAAGAGCTTTGTCCTTTCCAAGTAACATAACAAAACTCTTCTAGAAAACAAGTCTCCTTCTCCCCTACTGGGTTGGGGCAGAAGGTCGGAAGTACAATGTCCTGAACACGATTTTGTACTGAAGCTACCTTTGGTAAGAATTTCTGATCTGTTCTAAGTATAACCCTATCTGGGAAGATAAATAGGGTTCCTTAACTGATAAAGCATTAAGCTCACTGATCCTTCGTGCAGAGACCATGGCAATCAGAAACACAGACTTAAAAGTGAGATATCTAAGTGGCGCTTCTTCCAAAGGTTCAAAAGGACTCCTTGTTAGAGCCTGGAGGACTATCGACAGATCCCATTTCGGAAACAACTTAAGTGGTGCTGGTCTGGATCTCGTAAGGGATCTGAAAAATCTGGTTACCAACGGATCTGAGGCCACCGATTTTTCTAGGAACACTGCTATCGCAGCTACCTGCACCTTCAAGGTACTAACTGCTAGTCCCTTGTCAGCACCAACCTGTAAAAATTCCAGAATGGAAACAAGACTCCCTGGGTCATGGTCAGATGAATTACACCATGTATTGTAAACCTTCCAGACCTTGGAATAGATATTTCTAGTCACCCTTTTCCTACTGGATAATAGCATAGAGATTAACCGGTTGGAAAAACCTTTGCTCCTTAAGAGCTGCTCTTCAGATACCAGGCTGTGAGCGCCAAAGTGGCTACCTCTGGGTGATTTACTGGCCCCTGAAATAGTAAATCGTGCCTGAGGGGCAGATGCCAACAAGGCCTGACCGCCATTTTCAGAACGGTTGAAAACCAAGCCCTTCTTGGCCAAAAAGGCGTGATTAGGATAACCGGTACTGTTTCCCCCTGAATCTTTCTTAAAACTAAGGGAATTAACTGGAATGGGGGGAAAGCGTAGCAGAGATGGAATCTCCATGGATACGCCAAGGCATCTGTTCCTAGTGACCCATCGTGATTGCTTAGGGAAAAAAATTGCGGAACCAAGGCATTCTCCTTTGAGGCGAACAGGTCCACCTCTGGCAGCCCCCACTTCTCGACAATCATGGCGAAAACCTCTGGGTTCAGCGACCATTCTGCTTCCCGAATGGGGTTTCTGCTCAGGAAATCCGCTACCCCGTTCAGGGATCCCTTTAGATGGACTGCTGATAAAGACAGCAGGTGTCCTTCTGCCCAACGGAGAGTGCTCATGGCTAGTACTTGCAGCGATTTGCTCCTTGTACCTCCTTGCCTGTTTATGTAAGCCACGGCCGTGGCATTGTCTGTTAGTATTTGAACATGCTGGGCCCGAAGCCCCTGAGCAAATGACTTCAGAGCCAAGTCGATCGCCTTGAGCTCTCTCCAGTTTGAGGACTTGGTCGCCTCTTTCCTGGACCAGTTTCCCTGAGTGAAACCCTTTTCTAGGTGGGCTCCCCAACCCCAGGAACTGGCATCGGTTGTCAGCCTTTTTTCGATTGGAAAGGCCCAGACTAACCCCTCCGATAGGATATCCTGCCTTTTCCACCACCATAGTGACCTCTTCACTTGGGTTGGAACTCTTACCTCTGAATCTAGGGATTCCAAATTGTGATCCCAAGATCTCAGAAGAAAGGCCTGCAGATGTCTGAAGTGCAGTCTTGCCCACTGAACAGCTGGCATTGACGAAGTCAGAACACCCAGGGCTGACATGACCAACCTTACCGTCAGCTGCTGGTTGGTCTGCAAAAAGGACACTGTATCCTGGATTTTTCCTTTCTTCTCTAAAGGAAGAAAAATTCTTTGGCTTACCGAATTTATTATATACCCTAGAAAGCGAATCTCCTGAGATGGTTCCAGGGAAGATTTTTGGAGATTTAGGATCCAACCTAGAGACTCCAGATGGCTGCATGCTCTGCTTAAATTGCTCCTCAACTCCTCTCTTGAGGGGGCGAAAAATAGCAGATCGTCTAAGTAAGGAATTACTGCGATTCCCTGAAGACGCAGCGGAGCTAGAGCTTCTGCCATTATTTTGGTAAAAATTCGGGGTGCGGATGATAGCCCGAAGGGGAGGGCTCTGAATTGCAGATGCTGAATTCTGCCTTCCAACCTTACCGCCAACCTGAGAAACCTCTGGGACTGGGATGAGATTGGAATATGCAGGTATGCATCCTTAAAAACCACTGACGCCATGAAACAACCTGGAGTCAGAAGATTTCTGGCGGTGAAAATTGAGTCCATCTTGAACCTTCTGTATTTGATGGCTCTGTTTAGTGGCTTTAAATTTAGAATTAAACGAAATCTTCCTGTTGGTTTTTTTACCAGGAAGACATGAGAATAGAAACCCTCGTGCCATTCCTCTGGTGGCACCGGGATTACTACACCCTGTTGCATCAGTTCCTCCAGAGAGGATTTCATGGCCAGGGCCCTTAATGGATCTCGAGGAGCATTTGTTACCAGAAACCTTCTTGGGGGGCTTCTGGAAAACTCGAGAGTATAACCCTGCGAGAGAGTGGTCAGAATAAACTGATTTGTAGTTATCACTGACCACTGCGGAAGAAACTCTCGTAATCTTCCACCGACCCGCAGAGATGCGTCATAGTGAGTTTTCGGCCTGTGAAGGAGGACGGAAGAGAATTCCGCCTTTGCCCTTCGCCTTTTGCGCGGACCAATTTTTTCTCCTGCCCTGAAACTTATTTTCCTGCTGTTGCTGTTGAGTTTTTTGAGGTCGAAAAAGACGTTTTGGGGGTCTGCTTTTTCTTTTTGACCGGAAAGGACTTCTTCTTATCGGCAGTTCTGTCTAGGATATTATCTAGATCAGGGCCAAAAAGAAGGTCACCTGAAAAGGGAATACCACAAAGTTTACTCTTTGAAGCTGTATCACCTGGCCAGGTTTTTAGCCATAAAGCTCTTCTCGCAGCATTTGCTAAAGCTGCAGACCTAGCTGACATTTTGATAGCTTCAGCCGAAGCATCAGCAATATAAGCAACAGCAGAAATCAGGGTAGGAAAGGAATCTAAGATCTCCTGCTTGGGGGAATCTGCCACTATATGAGATCTAAGTTGGTTCACCCAGTATTCCAGATTCCTGGCTACACAGGTTGTGGCCATTGCTGGTTTTAAATTGCTCATGATTGATTGCCATGATCTCTTGAGCAAAAGATCCATGCGTTTGTCCATTGGATCCCTTAGAACACCCATGTCTTCAAAAGACAGGTCTGTGGATCTTGAGACCTGTGAAAAGGCCGCATCCAACCTGGGCACCTTATTCCACACCGCAGAAGGGTCCTCCTCAAAAGGGAATCGCCTTTTGTGGGCTCTGGAAAAAAAGGGCTTTTTCTCTGGATCTTGCCATTCCTTAGTAATGGCGTCAGAAATGACCGAATGAACCGGAAATGTTCGCCCCTTAGGCTCATTTAACCCTGCATACATGCGGTCATGAAGAGATAACTCCTTCTTTTCCTCACTTAAGCCAAGTGTAACATGGATAGCCTTAAGGAGTCCGTCTACCTCCTCTAGGGAAAGCTTAAATTTGGAAGGAGCCACCTCCGCTTCCTCACCCTCCTCCTCCGAATCTTTAACGGAAGGAGTAGGGGACTGCTCTTCCCTGATAGAGGGGCCTTCAGGTAAAGCTTCTACCATGGGGAAAGAAAAAGAACCCTGGGAAGCCTCAGAAGTGGATGGCTGACTAGCAGCTGGATTAACTAAAGAGTCACGAAAAGTCTGAATCGTGGCGTATAGTTCCTTCTTTACAGAGGCAACCAGATCATCACAAACCGAAGCTGATTCCTCCTTAACTAAAGAAGTGATGCATGTACTGCATAAGGCTTTTTTCCAATTTTCTCCCATTTTGGCCCTGCAAGAAGGACATCTCTTTTTTGGGTCAGAGCTTTTAGCCTGTGAGAGAAAAAACAAAAAAGGGAAAAAAACCAGGGGACCTTTTAGTGAGACCCGGTCTCAGCTACACAAGAATCACCCACAGGTGCACTAAGAAGAAACCAGTCAGCCTCTAGTGCCCAGACAGGCCCCTTGCCACTAGGGGGTAAGAAAAAAGAAAATAGACCAAACCCAGGAAAGGAAGAAAGGCAGACTTAAACTGCTGCTCCTACCTGAGCTTTACTGGCGCCTGTGCCTGTCCCCACCGCTGCAGACGCTGAGTCCTCCATCTCTGGTGTGCAGCTCCTCACTTGTGGCTTTATAAGCCGCTTCCGGACTCCCATAGTGCATCTGCACCGGACCGGAAGCGGAAGTAGGCGCCAGTTCCTGTCCTCCCTCCTCCCCCTTGCATCCACGCCGGAAATGACGCTTCTGCTGACCCAGCGACCCCGCCATGTCACTTCCGCCGCGCCTGCCGGCCAAAAAACATGGCGGCGGCGCACGCGCACCGCCGCCCTATGACCGCGCGGATCACCGGGTCTACGGCTCTCACCGAGCACCAGGAGGGGAAGAGGAGCCCGTTTGCTACCACTGCCGAGGCTTGGGTAGGCCGGGAGGACAGCGGGTCCCTGAAGGAGGAAAAAAAGAAAGGAAGCCCCGTCTCCCAGGAGCACCTGAGAGAACCTGCTCCCCCTCAAAAGATGTTCCCTCCAGGCCGGAGGAAACACAAAAACTGAGGTATGGTGGGGAGGCGCCTCCCTTTAAAGTTTGGAGGAAGAAGGTGTTTCCTGTTCCGGTGGGTGGAGTCGCTATCTCTCAGGTGCTGTCCTGAAAGACGCCTTGGGAAAAACTGTATTTTTTCCAAACATTTTGGTCTTTCTTTTTTTTTTTTGTAAAAAATCAAAAAATCCCAGCAGTAATTAAATACCACCAAAAGAATGTGTGAAGAAAAAGATAAACAAATTAATTTGGGTACAGTGTTGTTTGACCGCACAATTGTCATTCAAAGTGCAACAGCGCTGAAAAATGGCCTGGGCAGGAAGGGGGTGAAAGTACCCTGTATTGAGGTGGTTAAGGAATAGAGGTGAGCTTGGATGTGTTTGAGTGCTCTTTCAAACCCATGTGGCTGAGCTTTCAAGAAAGCGGTCTCCTATAATGGGCGAAACATCAGCCGCCAAGGCATTACACTCCCTGCATCTGCAGCACAACACCTCTTGTATATGCGCGGATGCCGGCCTGGGAATGCCCCTGCAGCAGATGATTGGTCCATTATAGGCGACAGGTTCCTGGTGGGCTTGGCCACGTGGGATCAGAAGTACCGAGTACGCCCAAGCTCATCTTTTACTGGGAGATGGGCCTGCCTCTCATATGAAGTAAGCATAAGGCCAGGTTATGTGCCAGGTACACCATTGTAAACTGGTTATCTATGGAATGTACTGTATCCCAGAAAAGTCTTATTCTGGCACCAAGAAAAATTTTTTAGTGGTGAATGAAACGCAGTTAAGCCCCTTTTACACATGGGAACCGTTCAGGTCTGCCTGTCAGTTTTTTAGGCGGACCTGAACGGGCGCTTCACACAGTTCTATGGAGCGACGGATGTCAGCGGTGACATGTCCGCTGACATCCGATCCGCTAAATCTAGACGGACGGAAACCCTATTTTCCATCAGTCTGGTGGATCGGATGAAAATGGACAGGCGGATCCGTTTTCATCTGATCCCCCATAGCGGAGATCTGACAGGTCTGTCTCTCCACAGTGAGCAGAGACGGACCTGTCATCTGCCGGCTCAGCGGAGATCAACAGAGCAATCCCTGCTGAGCAAGAAGAGTCCATCAAAAACGGACATTATGTGTGAAAGAGCCCTTTACACAGAAAGATTGTGGACTTTGTAATGTTGTATTTATTTGTAGCACACATTTCAACTTTAGTGCTAGCTGTGAATGTGGATAAAATAGAACAGACTTGTATAGAACACCTATTCTGACTAACCTGTGTAAGAAAGAAAAGACTTGTATACTTACCTATTTTCAGGTTGCTCTGGTTCGGTTGTGTGTTCCTCTGTATCACCCAGTGCTGGCTCCAGGGGAGAGGACAGAGAGCTCCGACAACGGCTAGTATTGCCTGCAGTGGTGAAGAGCTGTTGAGAGCTCTTGTAGTTCACAGAGGTGTCCGTTTATGAAGCAGTGAAATCTATTCACTGCTTCGTTCTCCGGCATTCACAGTGAAGATTTTTCTCCTCTGTGTGCCAGTTTATGAAGCTTTGTAGATCGCTTCACCTTTGGAGGAGTGAAGAGATCTACAAATGCTTTCAACAGTGGAGAACGGCCCCTGATACTGGAATCTCGTGAGACTTTACGAGATTACAGCACCAGAAATACAGAGATGTCAGTTTATTAAGCAGTGATAAATTATCACCGCTCAATACACGGACGATTAATGTTAATAAAATAATGAGTCCCCCTACATTATATACATATGTATACACACACACACACACATTATATATACATGTATATACACATACATTATATATATATACATATACACATTATATGTATATATGTATATATATGTATACACATAAATATGACAGGGGGACATGGTTACAGTGTTGGGGGGTCTGAACGAGGCATAAGGAAGTTAAAAATCTTCCTCCTTCCCCCTCAGATCCCCCCAGATTTCCTCTTCACTTCCCGATTCACCACCTCTGAGCTGGTGAACCTGGGAGTGTGAATTCTGACTCAGATCGCCAGTGAAGCGGTGAGATCACCGCTTCATAAACTGGCCCTTTCTGTGTCATTCATGAGGATTCTCCGTGTGTAGAGATAATCAGCGGGAGAACAAGTTCAAACATGTTCTCCCCCGATTATCACTGTTTCATAAACTGTTTATGGACTGTGATCAGCGGCGATCCTCTGGATCACCGCTGATCACTGCTTCATAAACGGACACCTGAGTCTTCCTGTCAGTGTGTAAATGCTTGCCTGTAACCGAGGAATGGGCAGACAGCTATAATGACAGTCTGCAGGACTGTGGCATTACACAATCTTCTGATCATGGGTGCAATGCTTTAAAAGGTAAAATACATATTTTTTACCTGCAAAAAAATTTGCATTATTTTTTTTTTTTTTTCGGAAAGGTGAACTTATCCTTTAGGAGCAGGTTTTTAGCAGGTGGTGAAAAGGTGATGTTTTGCAACAGGGGGTTTAATTCCTGCTGCAGAGTGTGTACTTCTCCAATTGCTGCCTTTGCAGCTTAACCACTTGCTGCCCACCCACCATCAAACGATGGCGGGGCAGCTCTTGTTCTGGTTGCACATCATATATTGGCGCACCAGAACGGCCGTTCTCACACGCCCACAGCCCGGCGATCGCAGTCGCACCGTGTTGCTAGGACACGGCACAACCCCAGTCTCTGTAAAGAGCTGCTGATGCGGCTCTTTGACCATGTGATCGGCCATGTCCATCACAGCCGGTCACATGTAAATGCGGACATGCTGTAAATTGGCTCTCCTCACCTCACACTGACAGCGGCATCTCCTCACAGGGGAATCAGTGCCCTGATTACAGTAAAGCTGCAGCAGTGCCACCAATCAGTGCCAATAAATGCCACCAATCAGTGCCCATTACTGGTGCAAGTCAGTGCTGCCTTTTAGTGCCCATTAGTGCCTGCTCATCAGTGCTGCCTATCAGTGCCCACCAGTGCAGCCGATCAGTGCCCACCAGTGCAGCCGATCAGTGCCCACCAGTGCAGCCGATCAGTGCCCACCAGTGCAGCCGATCAGTGCGGCATAATAGTGCCTCCTCATCAGTGCTACAAGTGCCGCCTCATCAGTGCCACCTCATCAGTGTAGCCTATCAGTGCCCATCAGAAGGAAACAAGGAGAACCCCCCTAGGTGGGACTTTGAATGGCAACTGCACTACAAATTGTATTAAAATTAATATTTATTGAAAAATAAGATAAAAATCGATCACACATGTGATGATAATTAAGACATACATCAGGAATCTTCAAACGACGGCTCTCCAGCTGTTGCGGAACTACACATCCCATGAGGCATTGTAAAACTCTGACATTCACAGACATGACTAGGCATGATGGGAATTGTAGTTCCTGAACAACTGGAGAGCCGTAGTTTGAAGACCCCTGACATACATGAACAATTAACAATCAGTGCCGCATCATCAGTGCACATCAGTGAAGGAGAAAAAGTATTTGTTTAAAAAATTTACTGACAGAAACTAAGAAAACTTTTTTTTTTTTCCATATTTTCGGTCTTTTTTCTTTAGTAAAAAACAAAAAACCCAGCAGTGATTAAATACCATCTAAAGAAAGCTCTATTTGTGTGAAGAAAATTATTAAAAATTAATTTGGGTACAGCGTTGCATGATCGCGCAATTGTCATTCAAAGTGCGACAGGGGGTGAAAGGGCCCTGTATTGAGGTGGTTAAGGGGGAGCGGTTGGAGGTGGTAAAAATACAGCTCAGCTGTGTGGTTTTTTTTTACCTCCTCCTAACCCCAAGTCAGGTGTAAATGAACCCTTAGATTTACCAAAATCAAGTAACATGAAGGACTACCTGAACAGCCAAATGAGTCTGAATGCCGTCAGGCAGGCCTATACATTCCAAAGCTGTTGATAGATCTATAGCAGATGTGTGGACTTGTGTCTGTTGTGTTGCAGCGGTGGGACAATACAACACAAGGCATTGTTTAGTTTTGTGAACTTTATTGAAATATCAGTTCCATTTTCTGAATTGCTATGCACTGCTGCTGTGGTGTGAAAAGGGACAGTTCTCCTCAGGTGAACTCCAGGGAGCGATGTGGGGGAACTCCGGAGTGATGTGGGGAACTCCAGGGAGCGATGTGGGGAACTCCAGGGAGAGATTGTGGGTGAACTCCGGAGCGATGTGGGGGAACTCCATGGACCGATGTGGGGGAACTCCGGAGTGATGTGGGGAACTCCAGGGAGCGATGTGGGGAACTCCAGGGAGAGATTGTGGGTGAACTCCGGAGCGATGTGGGGGAACTCCATGGACCGATGTGGGTGAACTCCGGAGAGATGTGGGTGAACTCCGGAGCGATGTGGGTGAACTCCAGGGAGCGATGTGGGTGAACTCCAGGGAGCGATGTGGGTGAACTCCAGGGAGCGATGTGGGTGAACTCCAGGGAGCGATGTGGGTGAACTCCAGGGAGCGATGTGGGTGAACTCCAGGGAGCGATGTGGGTGAACTCCAGGGAGCGATGTGGGTGAACTCCGGAGAGATGTGGGGAACTCCAGGGAGCGATGTGGGTGAACTCCGGAGAGATGTGTGTGAACTCCAGGGAGAGATTGTGGGTGAACTCCGGAGCGATGTGGGTGAACTCCGGAGAGATGTGTGTGAACTCCAGGGAGAGATTGTGGGTGAACTCCGGAGCGATGTGGGTGAACTCCGGAGCGATGTGGGTGAACTCCGGAGCGATGTGGGTGAACTCCAGGGAGAGATTGTGGGTGAACTCCGGAGAGATGTGTGTGAACTCCAGGGAGAGATTGTGGGTGAACTCCGGAGCGATGTGGGTGAACTCCGGAGCGATGTGGGGGAACTCCAGGGAGCGATGTGGGGGAACTCCAGGGAGCGATGTGGGGGAACTCCAGGGAGCGATGTGGGGGAACTCCAGGGAGCGATGTGGGGGAACTCCAGGGAGCGATGTGGGGGAACTCCAGGGAGCGATGTGGGGGAACTCCAGGGAGAGATTGTGGGTGAACTCCAGGGAGAGATTGTGGGTGAACTCCGGAGCGATGTGGGTGAACTCCGGAGCGATGTAGGTGAACTCCGGAGCGATGTAGGTGAACTCCGGAGCGATGTAGGTGAACTCCGGAGCGATGTAGGTGAACTCCAGGGAGCGATGTGGGTGAACTCCGGAGAGATTGTGGGTGAACTCCGGAGCGATGTGGGTGAACTCCGGAGCGATGTAGGTGAACTCCGGAGCGATGTAGGTGAACTCCGGAGCGATGTAGGTGAACTCCAGGGAGCGATGTGGGTGAACTCCGGAGAGATTGTGGGTGAACTCCAGGGAGAGATTGTGGGTGAACTCCGGAGCGATGTGGGTGAACTCCGGAGCGATGTAGGTGAACTCCGGAGCGATGTAGGTGAACTCCGGAGCGATGTAGGTGAACTCCGGAGCGATGTGGGTGAACTCCGGAGCGATGTGGGTGAACTCTGGAGAGATGTGGGTGAACTCCAGAGAGATGTGGGTGAATGAAGCGTGTCTGTAGTTTTCCACAACGCACTGCGTCAGGGTTGCCAACCTTCCACAGCATTTTTTACTGACAAAATGTAGAAAATTTACTGCCAGAACACAATTTTTCTTGAAAAATGACAGAACTCCTATTAAAAACGAGGGCAATCAATATTTAAACAGTATAAACACAATATGGAAACCCTGACAATACACATAGCAAATCATTTGCCTGATTAAGACCTCTTTCACACCGAGGGCGTTTTGCAGGCGCTATAGCATTAAAAATAGCGCCTGCAATCCGCCCTCAAACAGCTGCAGCACTGTCTCCAGTGTGAACGCCCGAGGGCTTTCACACCGGAGTGCTGCGCTGGCAGGACGTCAGGAAAAGTCCTGTCAGCAGCTTCTTTGGAGCGGTATGTTTACCTCCACCGCTGTTCTCCATTGAAATCAATGGGGCAGCGCTGGGATACCGCCGGCAAAACGCTGCTATTGTGGGCAGTTTTAACCCTTTCTCGGCCACTAGCGGGGGGTAAAAGGCGTTTTATAGGCTCGGTGTGAAAGGGGTCTTACACTTACAAAAGTCAACAGAGCACCACAAAATAGCTGCTGACAGTCAGAAAAGTTACTGATTTTTACAAACTGTCTGTAAATTTACTGACAGTTGGCAGCCTTGCACTGCGGCCCACCTGAGGGCAGCGTTGTTTTACATTGGCTTTGTATGTCACCTTGTGGAGATTGGTGAAGGATGCCAGTCACCACATACAGTGTGAACAGGCCTGAGGTGGAGGGGAATCCCATGGAACAAAAATAAAAGAAATGTCATGCAATGTTTTTGGTGTAAAACTTCAACTGAACAGTTTGATTTGCATTGTGGAAGATCTAAAGCAATCATGTGATCTTATAAATGAATGTCTATAGAATACTATAGTCATGACCACATAGAAAGAATATAGATCAGCCTGAGTGCAGTAACCCATAGCAACCAATTAAAATCCACGTGGCGTCTATCTGCAACGAACAGAGGCTCCCGGTTGGTTGCTATGGGTTACAGCACTCATGGATGAGGCCTCAGGCAGAGCCACCAATCGGAGAGGGCCGTGCTGTCAGCACACAATAGGGGAAGATCCGGATCAGCTTTCCTCTCCCGCCAGCGGCAACCGAAACAACAACACAGCCCGCCACCTCCATCTATTCCCGCCTACCGGACCTCCTCCAGCTGCTCGCTACCGGAAGTGCCCGGCGGGACTGGCTCAGCGCGATCCCCGGCGAGCTTTCTAACAGAACGAGGACTACCGGAGATCACATGGGTACCGAGCTTTTATCACACCGGAGCACCGCCCTCGTGGCGGCCTGCTCCTCCCGGTGGTCGCCATGATAAGTTGTGTAATTGTGTGTTGTTGTGTCTCCTCAGTGCCATGCCGCTACTACACCGGAAACCGTTCACCCGGACCCCGCTACCTGCCGACCTGGACCCGACCGAGAGACTCTTCTACTGCCGGGTCACCAACGAGGTGTTCAGGGACTACGAGTGAGTGAGAGGCCGGCCCCGGGCTTTGTTGTCCGGCCATTGTATTCTTCCCCCGGCACATGTCACTGTGTGAGGGGACCGACCAGTCTGTGTACTCCCCCATATAATATACAGACTGTGTACTCCCCTCATATAATATACACTCTGTGTACTCCCCCCATATAATATACACTCTGTGTACTCCCCCCATATAATATACACTCTGTGTACTCCCCCCATATAATATACACTCTGTGTACTCCCCCCATATACTATACACTCTGTGTACTCCCCCCATATAATATACACTCTGTGTACTCCCCCCATATAATATACACTCTGTGTACTCCCCCCATATAATATACACTCTGTGTACTCCCCCCATATAATATACACTCTGTGTACCCCCCCCATATAATATACAGACTGTGTACTCCCCCCATATAAATATACACTCTGTGTACTCCCCCCATATAATATACACTCTGTGTACTCCCCCCATATAATATACAGACTGTGTACTCCCCCCATATAAATATACACTCTGTGTACTCCCCCCATATAATATACACTCTGTGTACTCCCCCCATATAATATACACTCTGTGTACTCCCCCCATATAATATACACTCTGTGTACCCCCCCCATATAATATACACTCTGTGTACTCCCCCCATATAATATACACTCTGTGTACTCCCCCCCATATAATATACACTCTGTGTACTCCCCCCCATATAATATACACTCTGTGTACTCCCCCCCCATATAATATACACTCTGTGTACTCCCCCCATATAATATACACTCTGTGTACTCCCCCCATATAATATACACTCTGTGTACTCCCCCCATATAATATACAGACTGTGTACTCCCCCCATATAATATACACTCTGTGTACTCCCCCCCCCCATATAATATACACTCTGTGTACTCCCCCCCCCCATATAATATACACTCTGTGTACTCCCCCCCCCATATAATATACACTCTGTGTACTCCCCCCCCCATATAATATACACTCTGTGTACTCCCACCCCATATAATATACACTCTGTGTACTCCCCCCCCATATAATATACACTCTGTGTACTCCCCCCCCCCCCCATATAATATACACTCTGTGTACTCCCCCCATATAATATACAGACTGTGTACCCCCCCCATATAATAGACTGTATACTCCCCCCATGTAATATACAGTCTGTGTACCCCCCCCATATAATAGACTGTATACTCCCCCCCCATGTAATATACAGTCTGTGTACTCCCCCCACATAATATACACTCTGTGTACTCCCCCCCCCCATATAATATACACTCTGTGTACTCCCCCCCATATAATATACACTCTGTGTACTCCCCCCCCATATAATATACACCCCCAATAATGTACAGTTTGCGTACTTTACCCCCCCATAGTATATAGTCTGTGCACTCCCCCCCCCCCCCTTAGTAATACAGTCTGTGTACTCCTCCCCCCCAATAGTATACAGTCTGTGTACTCCCCCATATAATATACAGTCTGTGTACTTCCCTCCCCATAGCACCATAGCATACAGTCTGTGTACCCCACCCCCCATAATATACAATCTGTGTACCTCCCACATATCTATAGTATACAGTCTGTGTACCCCACCCCTCATAATATACAGTCTGTGATCTCCACCCATAGTATACAGTCTGCGTACTCACTCCCCATATCTATAATATACAGTCTGTGTATTCCCCCCCCCATATGTATACAGTCTGTGTATTCCCCCCCCATATGTATACAGTCTGTGTATTCCCCCCCCCATATGTATACAGTCTGTGTATTCCCCCCCCCATATGTATACAGTCTGTGTATTCCCCCCCCACATATGTATACAGTCTGTGTATTCCCCCCCCCCATATGTATACAGTCTGTGTATCCCCCCCCCATATGTATACAGTCTGTGTATTCCCCCCCATATGTATACAGTCTGTGTATTCCCCCCCCCCATATGTATACAGTCTGTGTATTCCCCCCCCCCATATGTATACAGTCTGTGTATTCCCCCCCCCATATGTATACAGTCTGTGTATTCCCCCCCCCATATGTATACAGTCTGTGTATTCCCCCCCCCATATGTATACAGTCTGTGTATTCCCCCCCCCCCCATATGTATACAGTCTGTGTATTCCCCCCCCATATGTATACAGTCTGTGTATTCCCCCCCCCCCCCATATGTATACAGTCTGTGTATTCCCCCCCCCCCCCATATGTATACAGTTTGTGTATTCCCCCCCCCCCCATATGTATACAGTTTGTGTATTCCCCCCCCCCCATATGTATACAGTTTGTGTATTCCCCCCCCCATATGTATACAGTCTGTGTATTCCCCCCCCCCCCATATTTATACAGTCTGTGTATTCCCCCCCCCATATGTATACAGTCTGTGTATTCCCCCCCCCATATGTATACAGTCTGTGTATTTCCCCCCCCCCATATGTATACAGTCTGTGTATTTCCCCCCCCCCATATGTATACAGTCTGTGTATTTCCCCCCCCCCATATGTATACAGTCTGTGTATTCCCCCCCCCCATATGTATACAGTCTGTGTATTCCCCCCCCCCATATGTATACAGTCTGTGTATTCCCCCCCCCCCCCATATGTATACAGTCTGTGTATTCCCCCCCCCATATGTATACAGTCTGTGTATCCCCCCCCCATATGTATACAGTCTGTGTACTTCCCACCCCCCCCATTGTATACAGTCTGTGTACCCCCCCATAGTATACAGTCTGTACTCCCGCCCCCCCCCCCCCCATATTATACAGCCTGTGTTTGTGTACCCCCCCCCATAGCATACGGTCTGTGTATAATGCTAACATGCATTATAACCCTGCTGACATGCATTTAGGTGCTTTTCCATTGATTTAATTTGGAGGATGCATGGGGGGAAACTTATAGATGAGTATCCAGCTTTAGTGAGGGGGAAATCTCTCTGTGCCTCAGCTAGAAGTAAAAACCCATCTGGTGGTTTAATTCTTTCACACTTTGTCGATTCAAAACTAAAATAAATGCTAAGACATGCTTTTAGTAAAGGACAGATTTTCACACGGGAATGTAAACAAAACAAAAGAGCTTGGGACCATCATTTCTTCTTGCTGTTACTAGATCTTCTAATGTAATATGCTAGAATAAGCTCAAAGTGGATCTGTCATAAAAAGAAAATGTTAGTTGACTGGCTGTTATGACATTAGTGGGACTGGATGGGATTGATCTGTCATTATTGTAATTGAAAAATCCCAAGTATGCTGCTGACAATGAAAACAGTACGCTATGCAACTCTATTGATTAGGGAGCTATGGATGATTGGGTAACATTAGGAGGCCAAGTGGGTGCAAACAATGAACAAAGTACAGCAGGAAATTGCAATTTGACATCTTTTGCGTACTTGTGTGAGATGAGGGAGGATTAATCTGTCTTTACTGTACTTTAAAAATGCAAAGTATAGCTCTAAAGTGCAGCATTCTAAAAAAGCCAATAGATCTAATTGGTGGGATATGCAAACAATGCACAAAGTATGACCATGAAGTGTGCCTTGATAACACAGCATTTAGATATGACAGGCAGGATGACAACAATTTTTTTCATGGTTATTATGTAGATACTCATTTCTTCTTGCTGTTACTAAATCTTCTAATGTAATATGCTAGAATAAGCTCAAAGTGGATCTGTCATAAAAAGAAAATGTTAGTTGACTGGCTGTTATGATGACCAGGGGCAAGTATGGATGTCAGAACAGTCAGAGGTCGTCATCTGCGCATTAGGATCGGTTCAGTGACTCGGGGTAAGGAACCAAGGGGGCTAGTATGACATTTAGGATTTTCCAGAAAGAGAGGACAACAGTTGTAGCCTTTGACAGGTTTCTTATGTCAGTGCTGTGGGACTTGATGGCAAGGTGGTTGTCATCAGCTGTTGCTTGAAGTCCAGTAGAGTTTGAAATTTCTTTGTTCTTGTTTTTCATTGGCTTCAGTTGTCTGATTTGCAGTCTCTGTAAAGTTTGTCATTGTGCACCTTCATAAAACCACAGCTTGGTAGGCATTGTACCTTCCCTGTTCTCATTCACGCATGCGGCTAAACATTTGTTTTTGTACTTTATATCTTTCGTTGGCGACTTCTTTCTGTAGTTGTTTTTTTTTTCTTTAATGCTCAGTCAGATAATAAATTGCTGGATGTAACTTTTTAGAGTTTGCAATCCTGTGTGATTTCATTCTAGCCATCTTCTTCCTCTTTGTTTTCAGCAGCTTTTGTGTGAGACAGACACAATTCCATGACTGTTGTTCCCTTTGAGGACGGCAGACATGCAGAGAGCCTGGTGCAGCTGAGTTGTTGGTTGCAGTGAAATGCATCTGAAGACACAAAGCCTGTGTGTAATCTGAGAGCTTGGCGATATGTATTGTACAACTGAAAGTTATTGTTCTGGGAGCAATCTACCCACATGTGCTTTTTCTAAGTTAAAACTTTATCATATCCATGTTTAGATATTTTTACTGCTGATTTGCTACAATCTTACAATCCCAAGTAAAAATCGTTTTGGACTTTTTGGTAGAAAATGTTAAGCTTTGCAATTTGTTTTTTGCATACCTTTTAATTTATGGTTGTAGCTCGCGTAGTGTTTAATTGTTAAATGTAGAGGTCCCAATTTAACAGAGAACTAAGCCACATGTAGACAACTAGCTCTCTTGTAAATCTTACATGGTCAGACAAGGGTTTTTATGTTGTACTCCAGCCAAAACTTCCAAGTTTTGGGGAAAAAGTTAGTAATTATATAAGATCTTTTATTGCTTTTTCGTTTGCATTGAGGGATTTCTTTTCACTTCCTGTGTGGTCAATGGGGTGTAAAGAGTATAGAAAGGATTATTTATTTTTGCCTGGAGTACCATCTTATTTCTGCTGTTTTTGGCCTCATTCACACAGGCTTCCTTTGTTTTTCAACCCCATTTCCAAAAGGTTGGGGTGCTGTGTAAACTCTACATAAACCTAATGCAATGATTTGTCATATGTCATAACCCCATATTTTATTCAGAATGGAAAACTTCTCAAATGTTTAAAAAGAAAGTTGTACCTATTTAAGAAAAGAAAAAAAATAAGGTTGTTTTGAAATTGATGGCAGCAACAGAAAGAGTTGGGACAGAGTAACAAAAAGCTGGCAAAGTGGTACTAACAAGGAAGAGCTGGAACAACATTTTGCAACTAATTTGGTTAATTGGCACCAGGTCAGTAACATAATGGGTATAAAAAGAGCATCCTAGAGAGTCTCAGAAGCTGGGCAGAGGTTCATTAGTCTGTGAAAAGCTGCGTCTAAAAATTGTCAGTTTCAGAGTAATGTTCCATGATATTAAAGTCTTTGCAATTTTACATTATCAAACGTTTCTGAGAATCTGGAGAAATCTGTGTGCAAGGGACAAGGCTGAAATGCAATATTTGTTGCCTGTGATCATCAGGCCCTTAGATGGCACTGCATAAAAACCAGGCATTATTCTGGGAGACACATCACTGCATGGGCCCAGGAGTACTACCAAAAATCACTGTCTGTGAACTGTTTGCCGTGTTATCCAAAAAATGTAAATTAAAGCTCTGTCATGCAAAAGACATGCTGGTAGGTTAATTGGATCCTGTCTAAATTGGCCCTAGTATAGGTATGAATGTGAGTTAGGGACCTTAGATTGTAAGCTCCTTGAGGGTATAGGGACTGATGTGAATGTATAATTATATATATATGTAAAGCGCTGCATAAATTGATGGCGCTATATAAGTACCTGAAATAAAATAATAAATAAGAAGCAATATCTGAGCATGATCCAGAAACACTGCCATCTTCTCAGGGCCAAGACCCTTTAAAATTTTTTTTTTTTTTTTTTTTTTTTGCGAAGTGGAAAACTTTGCTGTGGTCAGATGAACCCAAATTTGACATTCTCTTTGGCAACCATGGGTTCCGCGTCTTCCGGACTAAAGAGGAGAGGGATCTTCTGGCTTGTTATCAGCGCTCCAGTTCAAAAGTCTGCAGCTGATGGTATGGGGGGCATTACTGTGTACGGAATGGGCGGCTTGCACATCTGCAAAGGCGCCATCAATGCTGAAAGATGTATCCAGGTTTTAGAGCAGCAGCTCCCATCCAAATGGCGTCTTTTTCATACAGATTTCAGTACAATGCTAAACTGCATACTGCATCTGTGACAACAGCATGGCTTCATAGTAGAAGAGTCCAGGCGCTTAACTGGCCTGCCTGCAGTCCAGACCTTTCACCAATTGAAAATATTTGGCACATCTTGTCAAAGACCACCCAAGACTGCTGAGCAGTTAGAATCCTATGTCGGGTAAGAATGGAACAACATCCTCTCCCAAAATTCCAGTAACTGGTCTCCTCAGTTCCCAGACGTTTAGAGTGTTGTTAAAAGAAGACTGGATGCTACCCCGTGGTAAACATGGCCCTGTTCCAACTTTTTTGAGTCGTGTTGCTACCATCAATTTTAAAATTACCTTATTATTTTATTAATATAGTTCATTTTCATAGTTTAAACTTTTGAGGTTTTCTGATGTGAAAAAAAATATGGGTTTGTGAGATATGAAAATCATTGCATTCCATTTTTATGTAGATTTCTCACAGCATCCCAACTTTTTTGGAGTTGAGCTTGTATTCAAACACCGGAGAAATTGATCTGAAGTGGTATACTTTTTGTTTTGCATTTATACTTATCCGTCCAAACTCATGTGTTTACATGCATATAGAGCATTCAATCTGCTTCTGAACGCACAGATTTCTATTTTTTTCTAAACAAGATTTGACTAACTTTTGAATGCAAGAAACTGTGCATTCTACCATATCAAATCATTACATGCATATACAGTATCTCACAAAAGTGAGTACACAACTCACATTTTTGTAATTATTTTATTATCTTTTCATGTGACAACTGAAGAAATTACACTTTGCTACAATGTAAAGTAGTGAGTGTACAGCTTGTATAACAGTGTATGTTTACTGCCCCCTCAAAATAACTCAACACACAGCCATTAATGTCTAAACCACTGGCAACAAAGGTGAATGCACACCTAAGTGAAAATGTCCAAATTGGGCCCCATGTGTCAATATTTTGTGTGGCCACCATTAGTTTCCAGCACTGCCTTAACCCTCTTGGGCATGGAGTTCACCAGAGCATCACAGGTTGCCACTGGAGTCCTCATCCACTCCTCCATGACGACATAGTTACATAGTAGGTGAGGTTGAAAAAAGACACAAGTCCATCAAGTCCAACCTATGTGTGTGACATCACGAAACTGGTGGATGTTAGAGACCTTGCGCTCCTCCACCTTCTATTTGAGGATGCCCCACAGATGCTCCATAGGGTTTAGGTCTGGAGACATGCTTGGCCAGTCCATCACCTTTACCCTCAGCTTCTTTAGCAAGGCAGTGGTCGTCTTGGAGGTGTGTTTGGGGTCGTCGTCATGTTGGAATACTGCCCTGCGGCCCCGTCTCCGAAGGGTGGGGATCATGCTCTGCTTCAGTATGTCACAGTACATGTTGGCATTCATGGCTCCCTCAATGAACTGTAGCTCCCCAGTGCCGGCAGCACTCATGCAGCCCCAGACCATGACACTCCCACCACCATGCTTGTTTGTAGGCAAGACACACTTGTCTTTGTACTCCTCACCTGGTTGCCGCCACACACGCTTGACACCATCCGAACCAAATAAGTTTATCTTGGTCTCATCAGACCACAGGACATGGTTCCAGTAATCCATGTCCTTAGTCTGCTTGTCTTCAGCAAACTGTGGGCTTTCTTGTGCATCATCTTTATAAGAGGCTTCCTTCTGGGACGACAGCCATGCAGACCAATTTGATGCAGTGTGCAGCGTATGGTCTGAGCACTGACAGATTTTCAAACAGAACTGTAATATATTATATGCTGGCCATACAAAAACAATGTCTTCCTTTAAAATAAAAAAATTTACTTTTAAGAACGTTTGTTCGATTTTTGAATTGTTAGTGGGGTCAAATCGACATTCGTTTTCAACCACAGTGATAGGAAATTAATTTTAAAACAATGTTAAAAGCAAGTGAAAATTTCAATCAACATTCTTTCATTTAGCGAATGTACAGAGATTTTTCATATGAATATTCTCATCTGAAAAGTTATCCGTGTGGCCAGCGTAAGGCTCGGTACACACCTATGCAGTTTGCTTTTGATCTGTTTTTACAATGCTATTTGCTGTGCGTTAAGTACAGTATAGAGTGCCCCAATAGCAAGCTAAAGAAACCTTCTGCCTTTATAACCGCTCACTTCCTGCCCAGGACTACATGTCTCATGAGGCATTGCTCCTCACACATTCACAAGTTCTCAGGCACTTACTGACATGTATGGACGGTGTACTGAGCTGTATGTGTGCTACACTGTATTTTCTGATATGTAAACAAATAATGCATTCTGTATGCAGGCAAACTAATCGGCTGGCCGATTGATTATAAAAACAGTAATCGATTCATTTCATAATCGATTAGTTGTTTCAGCCCTAGTCTTGGCCACCATGCTGCAGCTCAGTTTCAGGGTAATGTAGAGCAAAATTCTTTTTTTCAGATCCCCAGAGATTTCTTTGCCATGAGGTGCCATGTTGAACTTCCAGTGACCAGTATGAGAGAGTGAGAACGATAACGCCAAATTTAACACACCTGCTCCCCATTCACACCTGAGACCTTGTAACACTAACAAGTCACATGGCACAGTGGAGGGAAAATGGCTAATTGGGCCCATTTTGGACATTTCCACTTAGGTGTGTACTCACTTTTGTTGCCAGCGGTTTAGATATTAATGGCTGTGTGAGTTATTTTGAAGAGACAGCAAATGTACACTGTTATACAAGCAGTACGCTCACTATTTTACATTGTAGCAAAGTGTCATTTCTTCAGTGTTGTCACATGAAAAGATATAATAAAATATTTACAAAAGTGTGAGGGGTGTACTCACTTTTGTGAGATACTGTACATATATAAAATAAGGCAAAGTGAGCGCTTAAGAGGGGAAGCTGCTAGCACAAGGGTGACAACCCTATGATCCAAATCAGTAGTATACAAAAAGTGCAGCGCTGCACTTTTTGTATACTACTGACATATACATCTTTTTAGAATTGGAAGAAAAATGATAAATGGTTTTCAAAATGTTCTGCAAATATCTAAAAAGTGTGGCGTGCATTTGTATTCAGCCCCCTTTACTCTGATACCCCTAACTAAACTCTAGTGGAACCAATTGCCTTCAGAAGTCACCTAATTAGTAAATAGAGTCCACCTGTGTGAAATTTAAGCTCAGTATAAATACAGCTGTTCTGTGGAGCCCTCAGAGGTTTGTTAGAGAACCTTGGTGAACAAACAGCATCATGAAGGCCAAGGAACACACCAGACAGGTCAGGGATAAAGTTGTGAAGAAGTTTAATGCAGGGTTAGGTTATTAAAAAAAAAGTGAAAAAAATATCCCAAGCTTTGAACATTCACAAAGCACTGTTCAATCCATCATTTGAAAATGGAAAGAGTATGACACAACTGCAAAGCTACTAAGGCATGGCCGTCCACTGACAGGCCAGGCAAGGAGAGCATTAATCAGAGAAATAGTCAAGAGGCCCATAGTAACTGGAGGAGCTGCAGAGATCTGCAGCTCAGGTGGGAGAATGTGTTCACAGCACAACTATTAGTTTTGCACTCCACAAATCTGGCCTTTATGGAAGAGTGGCAAGAAGAAAGCCATTGTTGAAAGAAAGCCATAAGAAGCCCCGTTTGCAGTTTGCGAGAAGACATGTGCAGTACAGAGCAAACATGTGGAAGAAGACGCTCTGGTATGAGACCAAAATGTAACTTTTTAGCCTAAAACCAAAACGCTGTGTGTGGCGGAAAAACGAAAGCCTCGTACACCTGATTGGACTTTCCGATGGGAAATGTTTGACAGGCTGTTGCCGGAAAAATCGCACCGTGTGTATGCTCCATCAGACGATTGTCGAATTTTCCTCGGACAAATGTTGGCTAGCATGTTTTAAAATTTTCTGCAAACAAATGTCTGTTGTTGGATTTTCCGAGCGTGTGTACACAAGTCAGTCGGACAAAAGTAAGGACGAGCCAGAAGCGGTCGGTCTTGTAAATTAGCGTTCATAATGGAGAGTTAACATTTGTGACTTGGCAAATTATGAAATCTCGAAATGCAGCGCACATTCTCTTCTTATATAATGGGATAATAATGAGGCTGCTCAACTGGTGATACTGATGGAGTTATTGCAAGCAAATTTTCAAAGGCTTTTTTTTTTTTTTTTGTTGGTGTCCCTTGTCAATTTTACATTTGTTTTTTTTTTTTAAATGTGACTTCCTACTCCAAAACTGTCATTTGAAGTCAAACACATAGCCAAGTATTATTCTACACACTTATTTTATTGTGCATTAAAAAAATAAAACAAATAAAATTAGACATGCTATCTGCCAATAGAACTTAACCAAAAAGTGCATTCTATGCATATAATACAAAAACACTGCGTTTACTAAGATGACAATAACGGAAAAGCGGCTACATACGTTTTGACAAAAAAACAATAAAGGGAAAAAGTGTAAATGCAGCGCTAGGTGAAAAAAATGGAAAAAATTAACAACAATTATTATCAAGTCCACATATCTTTGGATACAATAGTGCGTGAAATGTTAAATAAATCATGAAGTCTCAAAGTGAGGGATTGTGAAATGTGTCCAATAGTATCAGAACACGGAAGGGGTCAATTCTTAATGGTAGATGGCAGGCGTGGGCTGGCAAAGTGGTATGAATCCGTGGAGGAAACCGACATCAATAGTACTCAATAACGGTGAATGAGAAAAGATGGGTACTCTTACCGGATAGGGATGACTCCCCTGTCAGCGACATGGAGTCAATCAGGCGGTAAGCCCGGCTGGGCAAAGGAAAGGATTTCCGGAGGGGAGAGCTGTTGGGATGAACTTCAAACGAATCTCCAGGGGTCATCAACCGAACCTCAAGGAATCTTCCAGGTAGGTCATCCAAGTGAGGGTTCCGAACTCCAGGTTCCAGAGGCAGGGTATGCCACAAATGGCCCAAAATCGCTCACATCCAGGTAGGTATGTAAGAAAAAATTTAAAACTACCGCATAGTGCAGGTAAAAAAAGAGAGGTTTTTTATTTATTAAAAAACTCTACACGTAAAATCGTGATCACATAGAGAACAAAGAGCTCTTTGTTCTCTATGTTATCTATGTGAGCTTCTACGGAGCCCGCCTCATTCCGTCGGCTCAGCGGGAGATCTCTCCGTTGATCTCCGCTGAGCCGGCGGATGACAGGTCCCTCTCTGCTCACTGAGCGGGGAGGGGCTTGTCAGGCGCCGCTGCTGCCTATGGAGAGATCGGATGAAAACGGACAGCATGTCTGTTTTTCATCAGATTTCACCCGATCCGCCAGCGACTGATCCGGACGTAGGGCCATCCGTCTGCTTTTTGAGGATTGGACCGGGTCGGATGTCAGCGGACATGTCTCCGCTGACATCCGTCGCTCCATAGGCTAACATGGAGCGCCCGTTCAGGTCCGCCGTCAAAACTGACAGGCAGACCTGAACGGTCCGATTGTGTGAAAGGGGCCTTAGTGAAGTTAATAGTTTGTTTTGACTATCTTGGTCTAAACAAACTATTTAAAGTTCACAAAAATCTGGAGATCGGCTTTAAAATCCTAACTTCAGTAAACCGTTTTTAAGCAGTTACAAGCAACATTTGTTTTTTGTTTTTTGGGATAAAGATTTTAACTATTCTTATGAATAAAAGCTGACCATTGTAAGCACTCCTGTCAGTTTTTTTAAATGGTTTGTCGCAATCCTCTAACGTCCACATTTGCTGGAAAGCTTGGTCTGTTAAAGTTGAAAAAAAAGATTGACTGGCCAGGTTATCAGGAAATAAAACTGTTACAAGGCAATATGGAAAAACAAAAAAAAGGCTACGGTGTTAATGCTAGTGACAGACTGTTCCACTTTAAACATATTACTGTGTGAGCAAGAATGTCTATTGTCAAACATCTGGTATAACTGGCTTATCTTATTTGATGTTTTAGCTTTAATGTTTTCTATATTTCCAGACCTCATATACAGAAAGTTTAAACATTTTCCCCCCTTCTCTTTTTAACACAGTGAGTTTTTTGAGCGCACTATCCTGTGCAACAGCCTTGTATGGAGCTGCTCCTTCACTGGAAAGTCTGGGCTTACCTATCAAGAAGCGCTTGAATCTGAGAAGAAAGTAAAGAAGAGTTTGCAGAATTTCCCCGAGTCCGTGGCGGTTCCAGTGCTCTATTTGTCTACACTTGCCAGCCATCAGAAATTATCAGACCTGTGCGATGATGTATATGAGTATGTGAAGGATCGCTTCTTTGTTGGTGAAACTGTTACCGTTGTGAGAAACAGCGGTGCAAGGTAATTTCTATAGATTATGGTACAGGCGCGTTTAGTCGCGTCCGCGTCTAGGAGCGTTTATTTAAGATAACATCATAAGACCCTCCCAAAGCACAAAAAACAGTATTATTTAACTATTTCAGCCATTTTGTGAGACCAGAGTGAGTAGCAGCAGCTGAGAGAGCAGCAGTGTACTTGTATCTACTTAAATTTCTGTACTTTTACTATGGATCCCATAATGAGCATATGTGAGGAAATTAAAAAAGCCAGATATTAAATTTCATGCAACTATGTTTGATCAAGTGGGGGGGTCAAGCTCAATGGTGGGGGTCATCTAGTTCAAATTTAACAACATATAGTTCAAATTCCAATTCTACTTTGGCTAACAGCAATGCTAGTGGTGTATTGGATTGGATCATGGGCTCATTAGGGGTATATAAATGTTCTATGAAGCATTGCAAGCAATTACAATTTTTTAAATATTTTTTTTTTAGTGGTTTTTTATCATTTGCTATCATTTTTAAGTTTTGTAATGTAAAAAAAAATAGGCAACTTTAACCACTTGCCGCCCGCCTTATAGCAAAATTACGTCGGCAAAGTGGTTGTGTTATCCTGACATGACGTCTTTGAGAAAAACAAGTTGCTGCGCGCCCCCAGGGGCGTGCATCACGGCGATCGTTGTGGTCTGTCAGTCTGACACACCGAAACTCCGATCTAGGTAAAGAGTCTCTGGCGGAGACTCTTTACCACGTGATCAGCTGTGTCCAATCACAGCTGATAACAATGTAAACAGGAAGAGCCGTTGATCGGCTTTTCCTCACTCGCGTCTGTTTTTAGATGCGAGTAGAGGAGAACCGATCAGCTGCTCTTCTGACGGAGGGGGGTCCTGTGCTGATTATCAGCGCAGCCACCCCTGAGGATGCCACCAGGACCATCAGGGATGCCCATCACTAGTCACCACCAGGTATGCCACCCATGGCCACCAAGATGCCAATCAGTGCCCACAATGGGCATCACTGATTGGCAGGCATTGTTTGGCACTGATTGGCATCCATCGGTACCATCCTTTAGTGTACATCAGTGCCCATCCATGCCAACTATCAGTGCCGCCTATATGTGCATATCAGTGCCACCTCATTGGTGACAGTCAGTGCCCATCAGTGAAGGAGAAAACTTACTTATTTGCAAAGTTTTGTACCAGAAACGAAAGAAAGTTTTTTTTTTTTTTCCAAAATTTTCTGTCTTTTTTTTTTTTTTGTTATTTAGTAGCAAATAAAAATCCCAGAGGTGATTAAATACCACCAAAAGAAAGCTCTATTTGTGGGAACAAAATAATAAAAAGTTTGTTTGGGTACAGTGTAGCACGACCACACAATTGTCATTCAAAGTGCGACAGCTGACAATTGGTCTGGGCAGGAAGGTGTATAAGTGCCCAGTATTGAAGTGGTTAAAAACGCTTCTAAACCTAAATGCCGGTACCGCGTTTAGCCGTGTTTGCCGTCTGAACTAATTTTTTTGCCTTCAAAGAAAAGCCTCTAAACGCAACTGCCTAAAAACGACATTAAATGAACCTGTGTACATGTACACATAAGATAACATTGGATGAGTTCAGGGGCAGCTGAAAAAAAGCATCCAACTGCCTCTGAACGTCCAGTGTACATGAGGCCTAGTACTCCTAAGGGTTCATGCACACGAGACGCCAGTGCAAACTCTGCTGAACACATGTTTTTAAAAGCTGAAACCAGTGTTTAGAAACATCCGTTTTACCGCGTTTGCGTCTAGAAGCGTTTAGTTAAGATAACACAGACCCTCCCCAAGCTCATAAATTTTAACTGCTGCAGAGCAGAGAATGACATTTTGCGAACCGAATTTGGAGCGCCGTATCTCAGAGCCACTTGCTGCTAGGAACCCCAACTTTGGATGTGTTGTAGTGCTAGTTCAAAAATGTCATTCTCTGCTGCAGAAAAGTACTGTATTTATCGACGTATAACACACGCCTGCGTATAACACGCACCCCAAGTTTAGGAGGGAATTTTAAGGAAAAAAACTTACATTTAAATGCCCATCAATGCAGCGTTATCATTGTCCATCTGCAGCCTTTCCTGCGTCATTGCAGCCTCGTTTCTCTTAAAATTGGCGCCGATCGAGATACACAAAGCCGAGTGTACTGTGGCTAGACTCGGCTCTGCTCACAGTCAGGGGCGGGACTGCGAGAGGAGAGAAACGAGCGCTGCCGACATTCACAAAGCCGAGTGTACTTCGGCTAGACTTGGCTCTGCTCACAGTCAGTCACTGCGAGAGGAGCCGAGTCCAGCCGAAGTACACTCGGCTTTGTGTATGTCGGCGGCGCTCGCCTCTCTCCTTTCGCAATCAGTGGAGATGGGCGGGACTGCAAGAGGAGCCGAGCCCAGCCAAAGTACACTCGGATTTGTGTATGTCGGCTCCGCTCGCTCCTCTCCTCACAATCAGCGGGGATCGGCGTAAACACGCACCCACTATTTTCCCCTGATTTTAACGGGAAAAAAGTGCGTGTTATACGCCGATAAATAAGGTACTTGACATTTTGCGACCCGACTTTGGTGCCTCGTATCTCGGGGACACTTGGTGCTAGGAACCCCAACTTTGGTTGTAGTGCTAGTCCCACTGTGTTTGCACACCAAATTTGGGGTTCCTAGCACCAAGTGGCACTGAGATATGGGGCCCCAAAGTCAGGTCACAAAATGTAATTCTCTGCTGCAGTTTACCATCATATTTCTGTGTTTTCTTGTCCAAAAATAGGGTTCCTTTAAAAACCCTTATAAACGCAAACGAGGCTAAACGCGGTACCGGCGTTTAGCGTGTGAAACGTGGAAAACTTTTGCGTCTGAACCCATTTTTTGCTTCTGGAAGAACGAGGTTAAACGCAACTGCCTAAAAACGCCAAAAAACTAGACTGTGTACATGGACACATAGGATAATATTGAATGAGTTCGGGGGCAGTTGAAAAAAGTGTCTAACTGCCTCTGAACGCGCGTTTAACAGCGTCTTGTGTGCATGAGGCCTAAAAGCTACTAAAACACTACTACAAGCTGGCACAAAAATCATATTATCAGCATTTTTCATCTAGTGTTTTTTTCTAGCATTTTTTTGAGCTTATAAAAAACACCAGTGTATAAACTGAGGGCTTTGGAGCCATAGGCTGTTGCTGCTATCAGCCAAACTCCTGTGAGGAGGGAGTAGGGGCTTGGCTTACTGGTGCTGTGTGCATCCGTACATGCATGGGACGGCACACAGACTGGAGCCTCCTCAACAGCACCTGCAGGGACTGGCAGAAAAGGGGGGGGGGGGAGGATGCCTTTCTGTGAAACATAGTTGTATGGAGCAGTTAAGTACAGTATAACCTTTTTTAATTAAATTTGTACTAAAGGTATTTTTTTTAAGGTATAAGTCTCTTTAAGGCAGTTTATGTGTATGTAATAATAATAAAAATAATGTATAATTGGCTCAGTAATTTTTTCTAAAATGTTTGCTCTTTTCTATGAAAAGAAGCCTTTGTCCTTGGCTTTGCTGATTGACAGATGGAAGACAATGGAAGGATCTGCAGCTTGATTTGAAGTGTGTTTTGTTAGTTTGAATATATCTTTTAAAGCAGTATCAGCATGTACAAACTTGTATATCCTTCGTGTGATTATATGTGCCTTTCTTTATATTTTGTATCAGGTTGGAGTGCACAGTTTTGGAGATCAAAGCTCCTCCACAACAGAATGGCATGACGAATGGTAATAACATTGACAATGACACAATTGTCATCAGTGATAGTGATGATGACGAGCCTCCTGTACCAGATAGCTGGTAAGCAGAACGTAAAAAATTAAATCTTTTGTTTTTTGCATATTTGTTAAAACCCTAGCTTATTCTGCATCGTCTGTGTTAAAGCTGAACTCCATGTATAGGTTTCATTGAATAGTTACATTAGTCCAGCATGGAAGTCTTCTCCCTGTCTGTTAAGAAATGTTCCTTTTTGTATCTTTGACTCCCTCAGACTTCTCAAAGAATCACTCCAAGCTTGTCTGCCTATCCACCCACAAGTGTCCATCTAGCACACAGTCTGCCAAATCCTCAGACAAGCCTTCCTCTGCGTCAAGGTGCACCCTCACTTTTCAAATTGGGAGGCATTTGTTAACCTTTGTGTATACTTGAACAGCTTGCTTATGACATTTGGATGCAGGAGGGGGTATCCCAGGGATTCAAATTGGAATTCACTCCCTTACCCCTTCAAATTTTGTGTCACTACTCAGATTAGCAGGTCTCCATCAATCTCTGTTGGGTCATTTTGGATCAAGATATCATTCCCCTGGTTCTTGTGGTAGAGAAGTTCCAGGGGTTTTAATGCAATCTGCTCACTGTTCCCAAGCCCAAAGACATTCACCCCATTCTGGATCTCAAAGTTCCTGAATGTTTAAAATCTGCTACAAAAATCGCTCAGGGAATCCCTGTCATCGCCTTCCTTCGCCAGGGAGATCTTCTGGTTTCTGTCGACATTAAAGATGCTTACCTACATGTCCTTATCGTGCCAGGATATCAATGATTCATTCCTAAGCTTTGCTGTGGGTGTATGTTGACTTGGTAAGGCTTCTAGGGGAAGGGCACTGCCAGATCTTCAAGATCTTTTGCACCAAGGACCAAGTTGCCATCGCGCTTCACGATTTCTGGCTATAATGGTATAACTGTTGAATCCCAGTTTCTTTAAGTCCTTTTCCTATGATAATAAGAGTTAGGCAGTCTACTTGCCTACAAGGTCTATTGTACATTCAAGTTATATTTCACTTCTTGTGAGTCTGAGGGCTACCACTCCAGGGCTTAATCTGTGGGACAAAATCTCTTTCCTGCGGAGTCTGGAGCAGTGTTTGGTTCTCTGCACAATCAAGTGATAGGTTTCTTCTGCCCGTTCTATCCTAGTTTCAGAGACCATTGGCCTCTCAAAGACCTTTGTACAAGGAGTATCACATGGCTACCTATATAGTTTAGAAATGTTTTACATTTTACATCCCATGATTAGAAGCGGTTACAAAACTTCAAATGTTATAAATGTTGGAAAACCGCTTTCCTTCAGTGCTTTTTGGTGTGTGTGTGTGTGTGTGTGTGTGTGTGTGTGTGTGTGTGTGTGTGAGATGTTGTGACTTGGTAACTGAAAGCAAAGTAAGATAATTTCTGTAGAGCAGGGACCTTGAAGTGCCTGCTGCTACCTTCACCATGCTCCCCAGAAATCATACACAACATCCTTACATTGGTATGTACATACAGCTACTCAAACCTCCTTATGTGACTGCTCTCTGCCTGGCAATAGGTTGCTTAGTCACTGAGCAGTGATTGCGACACGTGGAGGCATTGTGCACATATGTCCTGTAGCTGCATGTTTGGGTTATTTGTTGGGCCTCCAGTGGTGATATAATCCAGTAGATCATTGCAAATGTGTGAGTATAAAAATTAAACCTCTTGTTAAGCTAAGTATGACTCAAGTTCTGATTTTCAGCCAGTATTGCTCATCTGTATGACTACATTTGTGGTTCACCCATTTGTTGAGAGTTTAGTGAAAATTGTCAAGCACTTATGCACTACACATTTTTACAATCTAAATACTGTCTGGTTTACGATTTTTAGGCGAAAAGGAATTGGCCTCATTTGCACCTTTTTTAAATTTGTCTCCTCTAGGAAGAAAATAGAACCAATCGACCCAACTTTATTCAAGTACAAAGTGAAGCCTGTTGTAGAAGCAATGTACGAATCTGTTACCGTTCGTCAGTGCCAAGTCAGGTATGCATAGGAACTATGGCTCTTGCAAAGCAACAAGAATAATGCAGCATTAGGTAAGACAATGATTCAGTGGAATTTTGGAAAAAAGCTGCAGGACTGGTGCTTTTATTTGCAGTGTAACTGAAAGGGCAGCACAGTGGTGTAGTGGTTAGCACTTTCACTTAGCAGTAAAAAGGGTCGCTGGTTCGAATCCTGACCATGACACCATCTGCCTGGAGTTTGCATGTTCTCCCTGTGCCTGCGTGGGTTTCCTCCGGGTCCTCCGTTTTACTCCCACACTCTAAAAACATGCTGGTGGGTTAATTGGATCCTGTCTACCATGGCTCTAGTATGTATGAATGTGAGTTAGGGACCTTAGGTTGCAAGCTCCTTGAGGGCAGGGACTGATGTGAATGTACAATGTATATGTAAAGTGCTGCGTAAATTGACAGTGCTATATAAGTACCTAAAATAAAAATAAAAAAGGGAGGCAACTGTCAGAACATGTAATTGCCTTTTTGTTTCTGTATCAATATAAAGTGTAACTACTGAAATCTTAAATCCCCACTTCCACTCCCCAATTTAATTACTTAAAGTAGACCTCCAGCCACATTTGTTTCTTCCTTTGATTAGAGTGGGGGTATGCTAGAAATCTTTCATTATCCCCTCATCTTATAACATTAGTGTGTGTGTGGTTGTTGGGGGTTTTTGTTTTTTTTTTTTTTTTTTTTTTTTTGTCTTATGTACATTTTTAAACACTAGTACAGTACGCACTTTTATATCACTATTTGAATCAAGAAAGATTAGCATCATATCTCGTGTTTTTGGAGGCTTTATGGATCTGGCTATCAGAATTAAAGATGCACTAATCCTTTTAGATGGCCTTTTTATTTATTTTAGGAAAACTTATCTTGGCTAGCTTGGCATACACAACACAGTTTAGTGGATTGACCTTTGACCATCTTCTTTATCTTTCTCTAGTCGAAAGTCTTCCATATTTTCTAAAGACAGACTGAAATATTTCTTGAAGCTGCACTGTGAAATACAGAATGGTTTTGTTAAAGCTAAGGTAAAGAGGGCTGGAAATGTGTATATTAGAGGACATGTAAATCTAGACAACATGATTCCACTAACTCCACTTTTTTTCCTCCTTTTAATTTTAAGGCAAGTACAATTTCAAAGTACCAGATCTTGGAAAAGAATTATTTCCGTTATTTTCCTGATGAGCCTCCTAGGTTTGAGCCTTCAGCAGACAGAAAACCTGTGCTAAGGGTACGTTACAACACACATCTGGACAAAGGGTGTTGGAGAGTTGCACTGACATCCTGGAGTGTTGCTCCATCTGAATCTGTAAGCCTAATGTTGTATTGGATTGTGTAGAAGAGGAAATGAGATGAAATCATCTCAGTAATTGTAACATAGGCAAGAAAAACAAATTTCTAGTAAATCACAGAAGTTTTTAGAACCTCCTGGAAATTGTATTGTTGGTTTTCAAATGATGGAGATTTTGTCTTCAGGTGTGGGTGTCAGAACAGGGAGGGAGTAAACATCTCCTGTCTAGTTTTTAAAAGCTTTCCCTCCATAGAGGAGATCTAACCAATTATACACTATGCAAAACTAAAGATGGTCTGGAGTTGGGCTTTCAAGCACAGCTAGCACAAAAAGTTTTCTTTTTATGTTTATTGATGGACACAGCTCTTCTATTCTTGACCATAGAGTTATATCACCACCTAAAACAGTAGGACACTAAGCAAAAAAAAAAAATAGCACTGCCTGTGGGTAGTTACCCCCCTTTCTGCACTTTCTGCTGTAGGCAAGCCAGTTATATCTGCCTAGTGTTTCAGAAGTGAGAACTTGGTTTCCCTCTGGGACCTGTAGTTCCATAGCTTTTTTTTTTTTTTTTTTTTTTTTGCCGTTTCTTGGGATTTTTCCCTGCGTAGACCAGCCGGGCTGGATAGTTTAGATCCATTGGTCACCCAGTCTGGCCAACGAGTGCAGGCAGGCCTTTAGCTATGCGCTGGGTCGGCTTAGACAGACCCATCCTGGAACAGGGCGGCCAGCGGACATCTCACGGGGACGCATAATTGGGTGCCTGCAGTCCGTGTCAGTGTTACCCTGGCAGCCCCCACTTCAGTGGAGAGGAGAATCTGTCATGGGCGCCTTATCTGCATGCTAAACTGATTTGGTAAGTAGATGTCCCCTCCCTGGATGTGGTGTGGGATGCAGGTACTCCCTGGGGTGGTTGGTCCTGTGGGGTTCTCCACCTACAGGCCCAGGCTCCTGTACCTGACCCCCCTCCTTCCCCTTTGGGGCCAGAGTACCTTCATGTGTCAGGTAGCCCTACCTGTTTTCCCGGGCAGTTCAGTGCCCCCCTTGGTTTCCGCCAGAGGAGGTCTGCCAGTGTCTTGGTGACTGGTGGGCGTTGGGCTGTCCTGGACCCCTTACCCCCCCACATGGCCAGGTAGGGGAGTCCAGTACAGCCCCCCCACCCAGCAAGTGGCAAAAAGTAAATTAAATCTCACCAAGCGCTAGGAAAGCGCTACTAGAACAGCTGAACTTTATTTGGGGTTAATAAGAGGCATGTTAAAGTGATTGTAAACCCTCTGGGACCACTTTTACCTACAGGTAAGCCTAGATTAAGGCTTACCTGTAGGTGCAACAAATATCTCCTAAACCTACACGGTTTAGGAGATGTTTGCAAAAGACTGACAACGATGTCTACGGCGTATGCGCCGTAGACAACAGCGCGCAGGCGCACTGAGCATGCCGCTGCTAACGGCGATCATGCTGTTAGTGGTGGCTCCCTCGCGCATGCGCGGGAGTGACGTCATCGCGGCTCCGGCCAGTCACATCGCCGGAGCCGCGATACCCGGAAGTCACTCCGGGATAGATGGCGGCGATGAAGGAGGGTCGCTTCGGGGGCTTCCATCTCAGGTAAGTTATTCATAATGAGCTATACTAGCTTAGCATACTAGCTCATTATGCCTTTGCCTTACAGGGTGTGTGTTTTTTTTTTTTTTTTCCTGCCTTTACTTCCTCTTTAAATGATAGGTGTGTACGGACTCCTATTTAACATGCGTTTGAATGTGATCGCTTCATTTTGAACACCGCTACATCCCCCGGAATAAGGGGGTGTGCACACTTATGCAACCACATTATTTTAGTTTTTTTATTTTAAACCCCCCTAAAAGATTTCAGTTTGTTTTTCAATCGAGTTGTACAGTTTATAGATCACATTAAAGGTGGAAAAACTTCTGAAATTATTTATCTTTGTCTCTTTTTTTTACATCACAGAAATTTGACATTTTAACAAGGGTGTGTAGACTTTTTATATCTACTGTATTTGCTGGCCGTTGTGCTGCCATCGTTCCCGCATAGGAATAAGCACTGGTAGCTGTTCCATGTAAGGTGGTGCTGGGAACATTACTGATTATAGTTCTGGGGTGGCCGTGGCTGTCCCCTATGGTGCCCACATGCTGGCTTGCTCAGCCCTGCGTACCTTGATAAAATCATCTACAAGAATAGCCAAAACGTCCTTTCATGGTCCCTTTACGTTTTTTGATACGTTACACCTTGAGGAGGTTTCTGTTGTGGTGAAATGGGTCCAAAACTTTGAGTACATCGCTACAGCAATTAGCAACATTTTGGAGCTTTGCAGGACCCCTTCATCGGGCAAGATGAAAGGGTCCTGCGAGGCTCTGAAACTTTGCTATTTGTGTAAACGATGTGATCAAAGCTTTGGACTCCCTTTGGAGATTCTATTGTGTGCTGGTGACATTCTCTTGCTCTGACTATTCACGGTACCAGCCGGTGGTCGCTTCAGCACCCACTTTGTATGCACAGCCATTTCTACAGGAACACGTGAGTTGGAATCGGATTGCAAGGTGGCTACCTGATCGTCTGTGCATACCTTTCCCTTACAAAGTTGATATGTCTGCATTTTCGGATGCTTGTTTGGCCACAAACATTCGAGAGCTGTTTGAAAAAAAGTTTATTATCAGACAAAGAGAATTACAAACCATGTCAAAGATCAATTCACATAAGGTACATCAGTAGTAAATATACAAAATGCCAGGATTAACGCCAACGTCTTCTATACATGAAATAAACCCTACAGGTATTTCTCCGTCAAAAGCAGACTAGACGCCCTATCCCTCTGAGTCTGATATACAGCTTATGCAGCCGAGAACAGAGGGAATGTTATCACTTATAAAAAAAGATAAATTTTTTATTTATTTTTTTTTAATCCAAACACGTTTTGTCTTCTATTTTAAACTGAATTGGTTGTTTGACAAGGTGATTGTTTACAATCACTTTAATGTTTTTTGTCCCTTCTTTGGGGGGGAAGGGGTTTGTGTGGGATGTTTGAGTCCATCCCTCATTGTGGCACTGCTTTGGGATGTCGCTATGGTCAAGAATAGGAGAGCTGTGTCCATCAATGAACATAAGAGAAAAATCCCTTTCTCTGAGTTCATTGACTGACATGGCACCCTTCCCTCTTCTTGGGTGTTTTTTTTTCTATCATTTTTACACTGCTGTGTGAATAACCGGCTTGCCTATGGCAGAGAAGGTGTTTATACTAGCTAGGACTGCCGATAGGCAGCTCTGTGCTCTTTTTCTGGCTAGTGTCCTACTCCTGTGCATGGTGATATAACCCTATGGTCCATAATAGAAGGGCTGTCGATTAACTCAGAGAAACGGATTTTACAGTGAGTAACAAAAAAATCCCATTTTTCTTGTCCTTATTTTCTAACTTTGTTAATGTTTAGAAATGTCCCTCATCAAATTTGTAATATTTTTGCTAATGTAGCTGATTACTGTTGTAGGAAAACGGGCTCACACCCAGACAAAGCCTGCTCGCTGCTGCAAAGGAAAGGGAGAGAATCGAGCAGCACAGGAGAGAGCTCAGAGCAATGGGTAAGATCATTTTGAACTGGAGGAACAGTGGGGGGATTTCGTTGTAGTATCATTGTTTCTCTGTTGTTCATTAAGAGTTGCAGCTTTGGTTGATCAAACAGAACTAGTGGGTATCTACATTAAAGCAGAGTTCCAGCCGAAATATGACTTTTAAGATAAAAATACCCCTAGAATACTCATGCCTCGTGCAATGTAACAAAGGTATGCTGTAAACCAGAAATATGCAATTAGTGGACCTCCAGCAGTTGCAGAACTACAAGTCCCTTCATGCTCTGCCTCTGAGTGTCATCTTGTGGCTGTCAGTCTTGCTATGCCTCATGGGACTTGTAGTTCTGCAACAGCTGGAGGCCCGCTAATTGCATATCCCTGCTGTAAACTATGCCCAGTTTTCTATCTGTGAAGCATTGTTTTCCTTCTTTGTGAGTGAAGTTTCTGCACAGTGCGGCCATCTCCAGTGTGGGAATCTGAAGTCAGTGTCCTCCTTCCTGGATTCTCTGCATACTGGCTACCCAGCATGCACCTACCGAACTCGTGCACATGCATTGCGGTGCAGTTTTGGTCAGCTTAGCATGGCACAGCCAAGCTGACCTAGATTTTTCATAGACGCCAATGTTAAATATTATTGAAGCCGTGCAATGTCAAGCTGGCCAAGAATTTCCTTAGACGCCATGCCAAGCTGACCAAGATCTCCCAGGAGCCAATACAAAACCAGAAATGACGTCCGCAGCCCCCTAAAGGAGGAAGTGAAATTAGATATAGGCATAAATCAGGCAAGTGAACAGAAAAAAAATAAATAAATTGCCAATTCATTTTAAGGATGCACATTATTGCTGCATGGTGAGGAGTGAAAAATGTGGGTGGAACTTCGCTTTAAGTGCTTATATAAAACTACTGTCCTGTGACTTAAAGGAGAAGTTCATCTTTTATAACATGTTACTTACAGTGCAGTAGGAAAGTATTCACAGTACTTCACTTTTTACGCATTTTATGTAACAGCCTTATTCCAAAATGGATTAAATTCATTATTATCCTCAAAATTCTACAAACAATACCCCATAATGACAACGTGAAAGTTGTTTGTTTGAAATCTTTGCAAATTTATTCACAGCCTTTGCTCAATACTTTTGTTGAAGCACCTTTGGCACCAATTACAGCCTCAAGTCTTTTTGAGCATTTTGCTACAAGCTTGGCAAACCTATTTTTGGGGAGTTTCTCCCATTCTTCTTTGCAGGACCTCTCAAGCTCCATCAGGTTGTATGGGGAGCGTCGGTGCACAGCCATTTTCAGATCTCTGGGCTCTGGCTGGGCCACTCAAGGATATTCACAGAGTTATCCCATAGCCACTCCTTTTTGTTATCTTGGCTGTGTGCTTAAGGTCGTTGTACTGTTGGAAGATTAACCTTCACCCCAGTCTGAGGTCCAGAGCTCTCTGGAGCAGGTTATCATCAAGTATGTCTCAGTACATTAATGCATTCATCTTTCCCTCGATCCAGACTAGTCTCCCAGTTCCTGCGCTGAAAAACATCCCCACAGCATGATGCTGCCACCAACATGCTTCACTGTAGGCATGGTATTGGCCCGGTGATGAGCACTCTGTGAATCTAAATCTGCTGCAACAACCCTGCCTTTGTGTTTTGCATTCGGTAGAAGTAAGGCATGGGATAGATGTTCTCAGTCAGATCTTAATCACTTCAGCCCTGGAAGATTTGGCCACTGAATGACCAGGCCATTTTTTGCGATTCGGCATTGTGTCGCTTTAAGTGACAATTGCACGGTCATGCGACGCTGCACCTAAACAAAATGTCCTTTTTTCCCCCCACAAATAGAGCTTTCTATTGGTGGTATTTGATCGCCTACCGTTTGTATTCTTGATCCCAAACGGTTGCCAAGACTACATGTTTCGGAGGCGTGGCCTCCTTCAGGTCCTGATTCAGGACCTGAAACATGTAGTCTTGGCAACCGTTTTTTGTTAGCTAAAGAGGAGACATCTCACTCACCTTGTCCTTCCTCTCCGGCCGCAAGTAACTTCAGTTGTTTGTTTCCTCTGGTGGGAGGACACTGTGGACAGACATTGGACAAGGCAGTAGCCTCTCTCCAAAACAATCAGCAGGTCTCTATAAGGTCAGCAATGTCAACTCTGGGTCTGCTAACGTCAACCATCCCAGCAGTTCAGTGGGCAGGGCTACATTTTCGTCCCCTGCAAGCCTTTGTCCTAAAAGTGTGGGATCACAGCCAGGAGTTGTTAGATACCTTACTATGCGTTCCACCTCAGGTAAAAAGATCCATCTGGTGGTTGAGAAAAATGGTAAACCTGTCGCAGGGGTGTCTGTGGCTTATACCGGTCTCCAGGGTGGTAACCACGGACACAAACGGCAAAGGCGCACACTTGGAAACCCTACTGGCACAGGGCACCTGGAGGGACGAGGAGCTCAAAAGGTCATCCATATGGAAGGAACTAAAAGCCATTCGGTTGGCCGTTCAAGGCCTTCAGGAGGGAACTTCAGGGCCACCATATTCAAGTGCGCTCAGACAACTCCGTCGTCGCTTATGTAAACAAGCAAGGCGGCACAAGGAGCAGAATCCTGTTGGCCCTAGCAACAGAAGTCCTGAGCTGGGCAGAGGCCAACGCACTCTCCCTATCGGCTATGTTTCTAAAAGGGGAAAAGAATGTGGTGGTGGACTTTCTCAGCAGAAAGCGATTGGGTCCTCAACCAGGAAGTCTTTAGCCTTATATCCAAAAGATTGGTACCCACGGAGGTGGACCTCTTTGCATCAAAGGACGTTGCAAAAAACACCTGTCTTTTTTTTTTTCTCTAAACAGGTGGGAAAACGCTCTAGGGGTAGATGCGCTAACGCAGAGCTGGCGTTTCAAAAAATGCTATGCCTTCCCGCCCCCAGTCTTGCTTCTGGCTGTGGTGAGAATTTCAGACAGAGAACACCTCTCTAATCTTGGTTGCACCACATTGGCCCAAAAGGGCTTGGTTCTCGATCTTCAAACAGTTAGCAGTAGAACCTCCTTGGTTCCTACCACTTTGGGAGGATCTCCTTTCACAGGGCCCGGTCCTCTGTCCCCAAGTGCACCGTTGGAACTTAGCAGCCTGGCTACTGAGACTGGAATATTAAAAACCAAGGGATTTTCAGAAAGGCTGATGGCCACTCTCCTCAATAGCAGAAAGGAGGAGATGCGCCGGATCTACAAAAAGGTCTGGGTTCGCTTTAACGAGTGGTGCATAGGAAACTCCAATGTGCAGAGCCCCATAACAGTTTTGGTATTTTTGCAGTGCAGGGCAGATAAAGGGTTAGCCATCAGTACCCTTAAGAGCCAGGTATCAGCGCTTAGCGCATATTTGGTAAAACCTCTGGCCACCGACCCTTGGGTGGTCAGATTGCTGACCAGCCGCCATATAATGACCGTGGCTGGTCGGCAAGTGGTTAAATGATGCTCAATTGGTACTATGGGGCCAAAAGTGTGCCAAGAAAATATCCCCCACACCATTATACCACCAGCCTGAACCGTTGATACAAATCAGGATGGATTCTTGCTTTCTTGTTTACACCAAATTCTGACCCTACCATCTGAATGTCACAGCTGAAAGCGAGACTCGACTCGTTTTTCCAATCTTCTATTGTCCAATTTTGAGGCTGTGCAAATTGTAGCCTCAGTTTCCTGTTCTTAGCTGACAGGAATGGCACCCGGTGTGGTCTTTTGCTGCTGTAGCCCATCTGCATCAAGGTACGATGTGTTGTGCGTTCAGAGATGGTAGTCTGCATACCCTGGTTGTAACTAGTGGTTACTTGAGTTACTGTTGCCTTTCTACCATCTCGAACCAGTCTGCCCATTCTCCTCTGACCTCAGACATCAACAAGGCATTTTCGTCCACACAACTGCTGCTCACTGGATATTTTCTTTTATTCTCTGTAAACCCTAGAGATTGTTGTGTGTGAAAATCCCAGTAGATCAGCAGTTTTTGAAATGCTCACACCAGCTTGTGTGGTACCAACAACCATGCCATGTTTAACCACCTCAATACAGGGCACTTACACCCCCTTCCTGCCCAAGCCATTTTTCAGTTTTCAGCGCTGTCGCACTTTGAATGACAATTGCGCGGTCGTGTTACACTGCACCTTAATTAAATTTTAATCATTTTTTTCCCACAAATAGAGCTTTCTTTTGGTGGTATTTGATCACCTCTGCGGTTTTTATTTCTTGCGCTATAAACAAAAGAAGAGGGACAATTTTGAAAAAACACAATATTTTTTACTTTTTGCTATAATAAATATCCAATTTTTTTTTTTTTTTAACAAATTTTTTCCTCAGTTTAGGCCGATACGTATTCTTCTACATATTTTTGGTAAAAAAAAATTGCGATAAGCGTATATTGATTGATTGGTTTGCGCAAAAGTTATAGCGTCTACAAAATACGGGATAGATTTATAGCATTTTTATTATTTATTTATTTTTTACTAGTAATGGCGGCGATCTGCAATTTTTATTGTGACTGAGATATTGCGGCGGACACATCGGACACTTTTGACACATTTTTGGGACCATTCACATTTATACAGCGATCAATGCTATAAAATTGCATTGATTACTGTGTAAATGTGACTGGGGTTAATGTATTACCTAAGGAGGTGATTCTAACTGTGGGGGGAGGGGACTGACTGGGGGAGGTGACCGATCGCTGTCCCTATGTACAAGGGACACGCCATCGGTCTCCTCTCCTCTCTGACAGGACGTGGATCTGTGTTTACATGCACAGATCCACGCTCCTGCTGTGTTACCCGGCAATCGCGGGTGCCCGGCGGACATCGCGGCCGCCGGGCACGCGCACCGGGTCCCGAGTGACACAGCGGGCGCGCGCGCGCCCCCTAGTGGCTCGGGAAGGCGAGGACGTCATATGACGTCCTCCCAGAATAACAGAAGCCTCGTCCAGCCGTCATATGACGGTGGGCGGTGGCTTAGTGGTTAAAGTCACTTACAGTGGGGGAAAATAATAATTATTTGATCCCCTGCAGATTTTGTAAGTTTGCCCACTTAAAAAGAAATGAAGGGTCTATAATTTTTGTCATAGATGTATTTTAAATTCTAGAGACAGAGTATCAATCAAAAATCCAGAAAAACACATGATACAAATGTTATAAATTGATTTGTGGTTCAATGAGTAAAAAAGGGTATTTGATCGCCTACCAACAAACAATAATTCTGGCTCCCACAGACTGGCTACAGTATGTGCTCATGTGGTACACAGATTAGTCCTGTCAATTTAGGAAGGTGCTCCTAACGACTCACTCTGCGTATAAAAGACACCTGTCCACAGAATCTTGCTACAGGATTGTAGACCTGCACAAGGCTGGAATAGGCTACAAGACCATCAGCAAGAAGCTTGGTGAGGAGACAACTGTGGGATCAATTATTCGCAAATGGACGAAATACAAAATAACCATCAATTGCCCTTGGTCTGGAGCTCGATGCAAGATTTCACCTCATTGGGTAAGGATGATCATGAGAAAAATGAGGGATCAGCCTAGAACTACACGAGAGGAGCTTGTGAGTGATCTCAAGGCAGTTGGGACCACAGTCACCAAACAAACCATTGGTAACACAATACACTCCATGGATTGAAATCCTGCTGCGCCCCCAAGGTCCCTTCCTCAAGAAAGCACATGTAAAGGTCCGTCTGAAGTTTACCAATGAACATCTAAATGATTCAGAGAAGGATTGGGAGAAAGTGCTGTGGTCAGATGAGACCAGAATTTAGCTCTTTGGCATTAACTCGACTTGGGGGCCATGTATTGTAAAATCTTGGATAAGAACCTTCTTCCCTCAGCCAGAACACTGAAGATGGGTCGTAAATACGTCTTCCAACATGACAATGACCCAAAACATACTGCCAGGGCAACAAAGAAGTGGCTTCAGAAGAAGCACATTAAGGCCATGGAGTGGCCTAGCCATTCTCCAGACCTTAATCCTATAGAAAATGTAAGGAGGGAGCTGATACTTTGAGTTGCCAAGCGACAGCCAAGAAACCTTAAGGATTTAGAGACGATCTGTAAAGAGTGCTAACCTTCAGACCCTTAATATCTGAGTTCGTACGTACAGAGTGTAATAAAGGCTCCAGTACCAAGGAAGAAAGGGGGCACCCTTGTCTCGTGCCATTCCTGTGTGAGAATCGGGAGGAAAGAACCCAATTTACCTGAACCTGCGCACTAGGAGTGAAATATAAGGCCATAATTGATGTCAACATACGTGGTCCTACCCCAGGGCCTCTAGCACCGCTCACAGGTAGACCAATCAACACGGTCTAATGCTTTTTCTGCATCCCTTGATAAAATTTATATAAAGCCGAGGATCCTGACAGTTACGGGCCCAGAGAATAAGTTGGATCTCTCTAATAGTTATCTCTACTTCCCTTCTTGTTTCAACCTGTTTGCTAAAATTTTTGCCATCATTTTAATGTCTACGTTAAGGAGGGATATGGGGCGATAACTTTGGGGGGACAGTAGGGTCCTTGCCTTCCTTTGGAAGTACAGAGATATGTGCCATCAGCACCTCTGGGGGAATAGTGTTGCCCCCAGCTATGGAGTTAACATAACTACATAACTACACACAGGTTTCACCAAGAGGGAGAGAAAAAACTTTTCATTTGAAGTGTGCATGTATATGTATGTATGTGATATATGTATGTATGTGTTAAATAGGACGGAAAGTATTCAGACCCCCTTAAATTTTTCACTCTTTGTTATATTGCAGCCATTTGCTAAAATCGTTTAAGTTCTATATTTCCTCATTCATGTACACACAGCACCCCATGTTGACATTTTTGCAGATTTATTAAAAAAGAAAAACTGAAATATCACATGGTCCTAAGTATTCAGACCCTTTGATGTGACACTCATATATTTAACTCAGGTGCTGTCCATTTCTTCTGATCATCCTTAACCACTTCAGCCCCGGAAGGATTTACCCCCTTCCTGACCAGAGCACTTTTTACAATTTGGCACTGCGTCGCTTTAACTGCTAATTGCGCGGTCACGGAAAAAGACCGAAAATTTTGAAAAAAAAATGATATTTTCTACTTTTTGTTCTAAAAAAAATCCAATAAACTCAATTTTAGTCCTACATTTAGGCCAAAATGTATTCGGCCATATGTCTTTGGTAAAAAAAAATGTCAATAAGTGTATATTTATTGGTTTGCGCAAAAGTGATAGCGCCTACAAACTAGGGTACATTTTCTGGAATTTACACAGCTTTTAGTTTATGACTGCCTATGTCGTTTCTTGAGGTGCTAAAATGGCAGGGCAGTACAAAACCCCCACAAATGACCCCATTTTGGAAAGTAGACACCCCAAGGAAATTGCTGAGAGGCATGTTGAGCCCATTGAATATTCATTTTTTTTGTCCCAAGTGATTAATGACAAAAAAAAAAAAAAAAAAATTACAAAAAGTTGTCACTAAATGATATATTGCTCACACAGGCCATGGGCATATGTGGAATTGCACCCCAAAATACATTTAGCTGCTTCTCCTGGGTATGGGGATACCACATGTGTGGGACTTTTTAGGAGCCTAGCCGCGTACGGGGCCCCGAAAACCAATCACCGCCTTTAGGATTTCTAAGGGTGTAAATTTTTGATTTCACTCTTCACTGCCTATCACAGTTTCGGAGGCCATGGAATGCCCAGGTGGCACAACCCCCCCCCCCCCCCCCCCAAATGACCCCATTTTGGAAAGTAGACACCCCAAGCTATTTGCTGAGAGGCATGGTGAGTATTTTGCAGCTCTCATTTGTTTTTGAAAATGAAGAAAGACAAGAAAAAAAAAAATTTTTTTTTTCAAAACTTTGTGACAAAAAGTGAGGTCTGCAAAATACTCACTATACCGCTCAGCAAATAGCTTGGGGTGTCTACTTTCCAAAAGTGCTTGGTTTTCAGGGTCCCGTGCGCGGCTAGGCTCCCAAAAAGTCCCACACATGTGGTATCCCCATACTCAGGAGAAGCAACAGAATGTATTTTGGGGTGTAATTTCACATATTCCCATGGCATGTTTGAGCAATATATCATTTAGTGACAACTTTGTGCAAAAAAAAAAAAAAAAAAAAATTGTCTCTTTCCCGCAACTTGTGTCACAATATAAAATATTCCATGGACTCGACATGCATCTCAGCAAATAGCTTGGGGTGTCTACTTTCCAAAATGGGGTCATTTGGGGGGGGTTTTGAACTGTCCTGGCATTTTATGCACAACATTTAGAAGCTTATGTCACACATCACCCACTCTTCTAACCACTTGAAGACAAAGCCCTTTCAGACACTTTTTGATTACATGAAAAAATTATTTTTTTTTGCAAGAAAATTACTTTGAACCCCCAAACATTATATATTTTTTTAAAGCAAATGCCCTACAGATTAAAATGGTGGGGTTTTTCTTTTTTTTTTTTTTTTCACACAGTATTTGCGCAGCGATTTTTCAAACGCATTTTTTGGGGAAAAAACACACTTTTTAAAATTTTAATGCACTAAAACACACTATATTGCCCAAATGTTTCATGAAATAAAAAAGATGATCTTAGGCCGAGTACATGGATACCAAACATGACATGCTTTACAATTGCGCACAAACGTGCAGTGGCAACAAAATTAATACATTTTTAAAAGCCTTTACAGGTTACCACTTTAGATCTACAGAGGAGGTCTACTGCTAAAATTACTGCCCTCGATCTGACCTTCGCGGTGATACCTCACATGCATGGTGCAATTGCTGTTTACATTTGACGCCAGACCGACGCTTGCGTTCGCCTTAGCGCGAGAGCAGGGGGGACAGGGGTGCTTTTTTTTTTTTTTCTCTTTATTATTTTTTTGCTTTTATCTTATTTTTAAACTGTTCCTTTCATTTTTTTTTTAAATCATTTTTATTGTTATCTCAAGGAATGTAAATATCCCCTATGATAGCAATAGGTAGTGACAGGTACTCTTTTTTTGAAAAAATTGGGGTCTATTAGACCCTAGATTTCTCCTCTGCCCTCAAAGCATCTGACCACACCAATTTCCCAATGGCGCTGTTTACATCCGGCGAAATCTAAGTCATAAAATGCTCGTAGCTTCCGGTTTCTTAGGCCATAGAGATGTTTGGAGCCACTCTGGTCTCTGACCAGCTCTATGGTCAGCTGGCTGAATCACCGGCTGCATTCTCAGGTTCCCTGTTGAGACAGGAGAGCCAGAGAAAAACACGGAAGACGGTTGGGGGGGGGGGCATTCCCTCCCACTGCTTGTAAAAGCAGTCTAGAGGCTAATTAGCGGCTAGGATTGCTTTAACATGAAAGCCGACTGTTGGCTGAAAAGAATGATACCAAGATGATACCTAAACCTGCAGGCATCATTCTGGTATAACCACTCAAATTCGTGAATGGCGTACCTGAAGACAAAAAAAATGGTTAACAATAAAGCACAGTAAACGGTAAAGTATAAAAAATTGCATACCTGAAAAGCAAACATGATAAAACATAATAACAATAAAACATTGCAGAATAGAATACAGTAAAAAAGAGCAGAACAATAGAGAGAGAGAGAGAGAACAATAAAACGACAACTATTTTTTTTTATTTTATATTTTTGTTTGTGTTGTTTTTTGTTTTTTTTTTTTTTTTTTTTACACTTTTTTTTGTAACTGTAACTTTTATAACTGTAACCGGTTCCAGGTGGAACCTTGGGAGACCCTGTGAAAGTGTGCCTAGTCTGTGCAATGCTGTACCCTACGCTTGGGAGATGGCATCTTGGGAGACCCTGTGAAAGTGTGCCTAGTCTGTGCAATGCTGTACCCTACGCTAATACTCAACTAGTGTATGGTAGCGTTCAAAACATTCACCAATGCAAAGACCAGGATTGTCAGGACAGGAGGGACAATAATAGCGGGTGTCACACCTATATCCACGCTTGCTGCAGACACAACATCTTTTTTGAGGGGGTTTGTTGGGTAGGGGTACTCGGAGGACATAAAGAAAATGCCTCTCATGCAGCCGACTGCATTTGGTTGGGGATGTGAATGGGGGAAGTACGGGCGCTGCAGAAGTGGTGGGTTCCCAATTAGGATTGGCGAATGCAGCAGGAAGGGCATTATGGGCACCATGGGCCTGTGTTTGTCTTCTTCTTGGTGGCAGCGGGACACTAATTGTGCTTGCCACCTCACCAGCTTGAACTGCACTTATGGAACTCGCCACGTCACCAAGTGTTACTGCAGTGCTGGTTTCACTAAGACCGGGGTGTACTAGGCCGCTGGTGCTTGCCAGTTCACCAAAACGCTACCAAAAAAACTGTTAGCGATCGCAGGGATCAGGCCTGACTCTGCGAACACTGCAGTTATGTGTTTAGTGTTTTGTAAGTGACAGTGCATTTTTGGGAACCCTAAACTGCTGGGGACGCCAGTATAGATCTGATCGGATCAGATATTGATCTGTTCAGATACTATACCACTAAGGGAGGTGTACGCTGCGTGCGTGGGTGTTAGCGGTACTGGCACTAACCTGACACTGCCTGGGGCTGGTGCTTGCCAGTTCACCAAAACGCTACCAAAAAAACTGTTAGCGATCGCAGGGATCAGGCCTGACTCTGCGAACGCTGCAGTTATGCGTTTAGTGTTTTGTAAGTGACAGTGATCGATCGATACTGCACTTGGGTGGGCTGGGCTGGGCCGGGCGGAGGGGCAAAAAGCAGGTGCTAGCAGGTATCTGGGCTGATCCCGCTAACACTGCGTTTTTGGGAACCCTAAACTGCTGGGGATGCTAGTATAGATCTGATCGGATCAGATATTGATGCTTTCAGATACTATACCACTAAAGGAGGCATATGCTGCGTGCATGGGTGTTAGCGATACTGGCGCTAATCTGACGCTGCCTGGGGCGACGCATATCACCGCCGGGCGATCAGGGGGCTAAACCTTTATTAGGTAATAAACGGCGGGTACCCTGACACTATAAAAAATAAACGAACTAACCAGCGTCACCCGTAACGGTTATACGGTGATCAGTGGTGAAAGGGTTAACTAGGGGGCAATCAAGGGGTTAAAACATTTATTAGATAGTATATTGGGGTCCCTGTCGCTATAAAACGCTGACGGCGAACCTAAATATTTACGTCCCTAACTAGCGTCGCCAGTGACACTAATACAGCGATCAGAAAAATGATCGCTTAGCGACACTGGTGACGGGGGGTGATCAAGGGGTTAAAACTTTATTAGGGGGGGGGGTAGGAGGGTATCCTAGACCTACAGGGGGCTAATACTAACTGCCCTAACACTTCTAACTGTCACAAACTGACACCATGCAGTAATCAGAAAAAAAAATAAAATACTGCTTGGTGTCAGTGTGACATAGGGGGGGGGAGGGGTGATGGGGGGTGATCGGGGGGTGGATTGGGGGTGTTATGTGTGGCTGGCATGTTCTACACTATGTGTGTGTTCACTCACTGTGAAGTCTTCTCTCCTCGGCGCCGGAACGGAAACTGCCGAGCCGAGGAGAGATGACATCACATCCTCTGCCTGTGTGTACAGGCAGAGGGGATGTTTCTCATTGGCTGGGAGCGATCGCGAGGTGGGGGGGGGCCACGATCGGATGGCCTCCCCCTCGCCTCTCAACGCTCCCAGACAAATGCCAACCGCCGCTGGCACCGGGGGCGTGTCTGATAGGACCCCCTGCCCGCGGGAAGGCAATCACGTACCAGGTACGTGATTTTGCCTGCCCGTGTCATTCTGCTCACGTATATAGGCGTGAGGCGGTCGGCAAGTGGTTAAGATGGTTCTACACCTTCATTTGTGTCCAGCTGTGTTTGATTATACTGATTGGACTTGATTAGGAAAGCTGCACACCTGTCTATATAAGACCTTACAGCTCACAAGGCATGTCAGAGCAAATGAGAATCAGGAGGTCGAAGGAACTGCCTGAAGAGCTCAGAGACAGAATTGTGGCAGGGCACAGATCTGGCCAAGGTTACAAAAAAAATTCTGCTGCACTTAAGGTTCCTAAGAGCACAGTGGCCTCCATAAACCTTAAATGGAAGATGTTTGGGACGACCAGAACCCTTCCTAGAGCTGGCCGTCCAGCCAAACTGAGCTGTCGGGAGAGAAGAGCCTTGGTGAGAGAGGTAAAGAAGAACCCAAAGATCACTGTGGCTGAGCTCCAGAGATGCAGTCGGGAGATGGGAGAAAGTTGTAGAAAGCCAAACATCACTGCAGCCCTCCACCAGTCGGGGCTTTATGGCAGAGTGGCCCGACGGAAGCCTCTCCTCAGTGCAAGACACATGTAAGCCTGCATGGAGTTTCCTAAAAAAAAAAACACCTGAAGGACTCCAAGATGGTGAGAAATAAGATTCTTTGGTCTGATGAGACCGAGAGAACTTTTTGGCCTTAATTGTAAGCGGTATGTGTGGAGAAAACCAGGCACTGCTCATCACCTGTCCAATACAGTCCCAACAGTGAAGCATGGTGGTGGCAGCATCATGCTGTGGGGGTGTTTTTCAGGTGCAGGGACAGGACTACTGGTTTCAATCGAGGGAAAGATGAATGCGGCCAAGTACAGGGATATCCTGGATGAATACCTTCTCCAGAGTGCTTAGGACCTCAGACTGGGTCGAAGGTTTACCTTCCAACAAGATAATGACCCTAAGCACATAGCTAAAATAAGGAAGGAGTGGCTTCACAACAACTCCGTGACTGTTCTTGAATGGCCCAGCCAGAGCCCTGACTTAAACCCAATTGAGCATCTCTGGAGAGACCTAAAAATGGCTGTCCACCAGCGTTTACCATCCAACCTAACAGAACTGGAGAGGATCTGCAAGGAGGAATGCAGAGGATCCCCAAATCTAGGTGTGAAAAACTTGTTGCATCTTTCCCAAAAAGACTCATGGCTGTATTAGATCAAAAGGGTGCTTCTACTAAATACTGAGCAAAGGGTCTGAATACTTAGGACCATGTGATATTTCAGTTTTTCTTTTTTAATAAATCTGCAAAAATGTCAACAATTCTGTGTTTTTCTGTCAATATGGGGTGCTGTGTGTACATTAATGAGGAAAAAAAATGAACTTAAATGATTTTAGCAAATGGCTGCAATATAACAGAGTGAAAAATTTAAGGGGGTCTGAATACTTTCCGTCCCCACTGTGTGTATATATGTATGTGTGTTGCATTGAACTGCGCACATAAATGCATGAAGGGCAAGAATACTTGTATACCTGCATGTTTGGGTATAGTACCTGTGTACTTCCATACCTAATGGAGATGCATGGTGGTAGACCAACGTAGTTTTAGGCCTGCATCCTTGGGGGACTACGTATTATTATATTATATATATTGCTAATATAGTTGCTATAGATTTACCTGTAATTCCAGCTTAAATGACTGTAAAAGGGAGAGGCAGCCGGGGGAGGCAGGTCCACCCCTTTCAGGTTCAGTGAAATGTGGGAGTTATTTTCCTTTCTCCAATCAGGAAGGGAAGTGAGATTGGCCTTAAGTAACATTAAGGGTCAGATTCATCCCTAGCCATTTTTTTTTCTAGGGGCTGTTGTTTCTCACTCCTTGATTCATACTTCATACAGGGTGTAACACAGACAGTCCTGCCTGTCAGCCCACCCTTGTGTCCTTGGGACTTGCATTTGCCCTTGACTGTCCTTGCAGAGGCCACCTTTTGAACCAGAGGCCACCTTTTTTAACTTTTTCCTTTGACTCGGAAGGTGGCTTCTTTGGTTGCTATCACTTCAGCAAGTGGAGTGTCAGAGCTGGTGGCTCTTTTTTGTAAGGAGCCGTTCTTGGTCTTGCATCATTTGGCACTTTTTTGCTGGTGCCGCTTCTTCCCTTCCTTTGAGAGCGTCAAAAGTGTGGTTTCTTGCAAGCCCTTTTGAGCCAAGTTCCATCCTCGGGGGAGGTGGTTGATGATTGTGGAGACCTTTGGATCATCCAACAGTTTTTTTAAAAATTCTGGTTATAGGATCATTCATTCCATTCTTCAGCAGTAAATATAGCACTATTATGCAAATGCCTAACTGCTCCTAAACGTCCGTTTTACCAGTAGCAGTGTACATGAGGCCTAAATCCTTCTCTGGTGGCAGCTTTCTGTGATGTCTCCCTCCTCTCAAGGGCATTGCTTTAGGACATCCCAAATAGTTATGAATATAACCGGTTCTGTGTCCTGTGATGTACGATAAAGAAAATTGGATTTTTCCTACATCTTAAATCCTTTTCTTCGAGTACATCACAGGACACCAAGGTCCCTCCCCTCTTTTTGTGAATTTATTGCTTGTTACAAAACTGAAGTACTTCCTTTTATAGGAGTGGTTATATAGGGGAGGACTTCCTTTTTGATCTACCAGTGTCCATTTACCTATAGGTGGCGTATAACCCAAATAGTTATGAATATACCGTATGTCTTTGTCCTGTGATGTACTCCAAGAAAAGGATTTTACAAGTAAGATGTAGGAAAAATCCAAATTTCTCCTCTGGGCTGGAAGTAGTTAATTAGGAACTGGGCCACTGGTTGGAGGGAGGCCTGTGTTCAGTAAATACCTCACAACAGTCAGTGAGCAGGTATAAAAAAAAGTTTTTAGTGCAAACAAATTTTTTATTTTTCCTATAATTTATTACTTAATCACTGCTGCAACACTACCACTGCAGTACCTTTGGTTAGGGGTGTCTTAGTAAAAATGCCTTTTTACTGCCTGGGAGCTGGTTGGTATCTTTTTTTTTTTTTTTTGGTGCACATAGCTTATGTGTTGTGTTAGTCACTGCTGCACACTTGGTACACTGTGTCACCTGTTAGCCAAATATTGGACACAAAACAAGGTCTGATCTTTTTACCAGTGCTTGACCTGATTAGGCATAGTGCTTTTTGAGCATGCACTAGTTGTCATGTAAAATATCAGTGTATTCTTACAGTCGAGTAGTTCCTCATTTGTGTAGATGGAGTATTCTGTTTTGTTTGTGGCGTAGAAGAAGGCCTTAGAGCCAGCCTTCACTACACGGAATGGTAACGGAGCAATGTGTTTGCAGACGACCTCCTGACAAAGTGGGCTACCCTTTGGATTGTGGACCCACCTGCTTGGAAGCTAGACAAGACAACAGTCATTCCAGAGAAAAAGGTCCTTCCTTTATGGAATCGACTAATGGGCAAAAGCAGTCAGTATTATGATTCTTATCCTGTCTGTTTTCCAGTTAAAGCCAGTTTTGGCTTTAGCCTTGCTGTCCTAGACAATTTGTGGCAGGCTAGGGTTTTGAACTAGTCATGAAATGGTCTCCTTTGGGCCAGATTGATCTGATAGGTTAGATGGTACTTAAGCGTTTTGGGGCTTTAGGAGCAAGACCTCCAAGAAGACCATGGCTAATCTTACCTTTTTGAGAATTTACCTTTTTGGCACAATTCTGTACAAGATCATAAAGAACATTATTGGGAGCAAGAGTAGTTTTTTTTACTTTGGGGCCCCTTGATTGGTGCAGTTACTATCTGCAAGGTAGATCCATAGTCAGGCTGACGTCGGGTAGATCATATGCTTTACTAGCCATGTCCCCTCGAGAGTCTGCCTCCAGCAACATGGTGCCGTGCTATCCCCTGCCGCCTACGTCACCGGTAGGCAACAACAGGCACAGAGGAAGTGACGCGCACCGCGCCTCTTCCTCCTGCCTGGAACGCAAACACACTGGCGTGCGTTCCAGCACGGATACAATACCCGGAAATGATTGGCGAGCCGCTCGCATATACAGAGATCGGACACTGAAGGTACAGTGTCCATTTGCATACGCTAGCCCGCTAACCATATGGCTCTTTTCCCTTTTAACAGGTGTACATAGCCCATGCCACTCTGCACCTTTCTGTGCTCAACATTTTATCATCTATCACTGTGTGTATGTCATGTTCACCCATGGTTAGCCCTTGTCTTCGGTAGCATTCAACCACACTGATACCCATATATATTCTGTATTCATCTATATTCATTCATTCATTTATTTATTTTCTACTAATTTTTATATATCCACTTGTACAAGTGAGGAGCCTAGGAGGGAGGGATCCACTGAGGGGGAGGGGCCCCATGTGCCCTCCCTAACCCATTGACTGTGCCTTTTGGCACACTTTATATACAGGGACCACTGAAGGAGGGTTCACTGCTGAGCTCTGATGAAGAAGGGACGTGCCCTTTGAAATGCGTTAGCTGGTAGTGATGCCTGTATGTTCCTCTAAGACCTTTGGAAGGCTTCGCTCATCATTATAACCGCTTGCTGCCAGTCGGCGTTTGAGTTTTACGGCACCTGGTTTACAACTGCTTGTGAGTAATTTCTTTGATCATTTTATTCCATAAATATTTTACAAAGGATAATGCACATGGCCAGTGCGCCCCTCTCTCTTTTTATTTCCTCGTACTGTAAGCATAAGGATGTCAAATGGAAGCTTATGCATTTTGTTAGTACATATTGCGTTTTAAATGCAAAATATGCAACACAAGATTTTTGTGTGTTGTGATTTTTTTTTATTTCCCCCCTGCCTAGGGGGTGCGGTGGTTTCCTCCTTTGATCTTTATCAGGAGATTGTGCTTCCTCTGTTTTCTTTTCCTATCGATCAAAGGCTATTTCTCTTAGTGAACTCAGAGAAAATAATGTTACAACAATTCTATTTATGGTGTGTTTCTTTTTTCCTTTAGAGCTAGAAAAAGAGAGAATAAGACGTATACGTGCTGAACGTATAAAATCCAGAGCCAGAGAAAGACAAGAACAAATACATCAAAAAGAGGAAGTCAAGAAGATTGCTGAAGTTGAAAGACTTAAAAAAAGAGAAGAGCGAGAAAGCATTAAGTTAGAAAGAGACAAGGTAATTGTTTTGCTGAGGCTGGGACATTGTATCTGATGTCATGTAGGCCAGTTATTTTGGCTTGGCTATGTGCAATTTTATGAAATTAATTTACCACAAAATATCGGCTTCCAACAAAAGTTGTTTTATTTAAAAAAAACTTAATTTTGTTATACTCTTACTTTGTAATGTGAAGCAATTGCCTGAGCAAATAGAGAGGGTGAATCTTTATAACAGTGTCGCACAGCAAAAACCAGACAGGGGCTTGTTACTCTTCCTTACTCTTTTAACTTTAAAAACATTTTGGCATTATTTATGAAGGTGAATATTGTGTTATATCGTATTGATTTTGTTTTTTTTTTGCTTTTAAATAGAGCAAGGGAGGGTTATAACCACTGTAAGGTTTATTTTTGACGTGTCCCATTGGGCAGACTTCCCTTCACTTCCTGTCCCATAGCCCAAACAGGAAGTTAGAGAAGTCGTCACCAAAACTAGCATCCCCATTGGGAAATATCCCCACTATTCCTGTTCTGGGGACAACCCAAAACGTGATATTTTTGTTTACTTTCACTTTCTTTGACAATAGTAAACAGGACTAATAGAGCAGGTGAATCTCTCTCTCTCTCTCTCTCTCTCTCTCTCTGTCTCTCTCTCTCTCTCTCTCTGTCTCTGTCTCTCTCTCTCTCTCTGTCTCTGTCTCTCTCTGTCTCTCTCTCTCTCTCGTGTTTTTTTGCTTTTAGTTCTACTTTAAGTAATTGCTCATGGTGACAGCTGCGATTCATAATTGCTCTATAAGTTGAAAGGTGAAACCTGATTGATTCAATAAATTTAATTATGTGTTTCTGTTTTTTTTTTTTTTTTCTCCAGTTTTAATACATCAGACCCCTTAAAAACAAGTTAAAATTAAATCTAAAATACTTCTAATTTGCATATTCATATTAAACCTAGAGAGAGTTGGGTGGGTTGAGCTGTGAGAATAGATCAGGAAAGATATAAGAAAAGCATTTGTGCTGTTTATTAGCAGCTGCCTATATTTGTTGTTTAGGCATCTATATACAGCTTGGCCTGTCTCTGGATATTCCATACTGGTGTTTTTTTTTTTTTTTCTTTTTACATTTTTCTTATTTTAAATCAATATCCAGCTTTTTAATTAAACCAGACATTTTGAGTAAATATTTCACATACACCTTCAGTCTCCTTGGGGTTTATAGCGGCAACCTCCAGTGTACTTGGGTCTTGAAAATGTAATTTGTGTTAAAATTCATTAAAATAAGTATCAATTATACATCACACCAGATACATAATGCTGTTGTGTTATAGACCTTGGTTCATGCATTGTTTGTTTTTACTTGCTTGACTACCCACTCAAGTTTAAAGTGACACTAAACACAATTATTTTTTTAATATCAATTGTTCTAAAATTCTAAATAAAAACTCTGCGCTTAGTGTAACAAATTGTACTTAAATTTTAAAAGGACAGAAGCATTGAATAATTGCCAAATTACAGCAGCTAGATGAAAATAGATTAAAATAGTTGCACTGTCCCTTTTTAAAAGTCAACCAAAAAAGATTGTGAATGATTGAACCACCATAAAACCTTAATCAAAGTGCAACAAATATGTGAAATTAAAGTGTTGTCCAATAACTGTTCCACCTTTTTTATATAAATTTCAAGTGACTTAAATAAAACATAAAGGGGGTGAAGATGTGATAATCAAACTGTACTGACTGAACTCATGGTTGAGACATGAAAGGTTATGAGAACTACACTGGTAGACTATATCTACTTTATCTTTTCCTTTAGTTACTTGTTAGGTTAATTCAATACGACTCAATAATAGAGACACTGAACGGTGTAAGTTTGTACTTTAATGCATAAGGGAATGTTCCATGCTTTATGTTCATTTTTTTTCTTTCTCTTTTTGGACACATTCCTGTACACTGTATGTTTTATTTTATGTACTGTGCAAGACAAAAATACAATTTTTCTGATTTAAAAAATAAAATAAAACCTAAAACAAATAAAGTGCAGCCACTATAAAGTCCACATATCCTGTGACCAAAAAACAACTGCACCATCTCTTTGAACAATAGCAATATCTCAATGATAATAAATATGAAAGTGTTACTAAAGGAATTTTTAATTTTTTTATTAAAATAATAAACATGTTATACTTACCTGCTCTTTTTAAAAGTTTTGCACAGAGCAGCCGGTATCCTCCTCATCAGCGATCTTTGCTGCTCCACTTCTTCATGTGCCTTCATAGTAAGCCGCTTGCTATGGTGGTGGTGGGGGGACACACAGTGCATGCTCGCTCCCGAGCAGTGTGCGTCTATGGAACTGTGCTTCATTGACACACTTACAATGGGGATTAGCCCCACACCCTGCTTCCTCCCCACTGTATTTGATTGACAGCAGCAGGAGCTAATGACTTCTGCTGCTGCCTGAGTAGGTGTGAAGAGGAAGAGAGGGGAGAAGAGATGCAGCCATGCACAGTGCTGGATCTCTTTTCCCCTTCACAAAGGGAAGAGGATGGACAGTAAGCTATAAAACATTTCTTACCCTAATGCAGGGTATGCATTAAGGTCAATTTTTTGGCTTTAGAACCACTTTAAATATATAAAAACAACATTAGTGAAAATAAATGCAGTAAACTTAACTGAAACATTTAGAAGCATAGTACATGTGTTGAGAGAAATTCAAGTGTTAATAATGTCCAATCGTCATCCTCCTTCATAGCAAGGAAGGATTTCTCAATGCTGTGCTATTGTATTCTAACTGCGGGACTCCTCTGGCCGAATACACTGATCAGGGCTGCCACTGCTGATTGAATGAAATTATTAGATTGACTTCGGTTGAGCAGGAATGGCCATAGATGTGTTAAAATTTGTCTGTTCCCTGCTGAACCAGCCGAATTTCGATCCATTTATGACCAGTCTAACTCAGGATAAGTCCCAGTGCAGATGGATGTAGTGAATCATTTTTGTTGGTCTATATTTTAGGAGAGGGAGAAAATTCGTGAAGAGAAACGAAAATATGCAGAACGCTTAAAAATGTGGAGTAAACGACGGGAGGATATGGAGTGTGATGACCTTAAGGTCAGTATGTTACTGGAAGTGCTAGACTGCTTGTTGCATGGGTAAATAATACAGGGAATATGTACTGGTTTTGTATTTTTTTTTTTTTTCTTTTTTTAAATTCTGATTGGAATAGAAAGTTTTTTTGATAATATGAAATATAGCATGTGAATATCATCACATAGTCTTTAATCCAGCCAGCTGGTAAGGCTATTTTTTTTGCTCTTCTACCACCTGCTGAAAATTGCCTATTGTTTACAGAAATTGAAGTGACATCTTCACTCAGAACTAGATGAGTTAATACAATTATATAGAAAGTAAATCAGTGCGATAGTGCTAAATATAATTCAGCAGCTGAACACCAGGGTCAAAAATCGAATCCCTAAAGCAATATTATAAACAGATGGTGCAGCGCTAATAGGAGACAGATTAGTATATAATCAATATATACAGAGCACTGTAATTATCAAATATCTCAAAGTTCATAAAAACGTAGAAAAGTCCATGATGATCCAATACTCGTGTATGATCTAACAGCATGCTGAAAAGGGTGACAAATCGATGAGCCCACCACCAATATTCAGAATGGCCTCTCACCTGATGAAATGGACCCTTTAATTACAGAGGGTCATTAAAGGCATTCCCTTAGGGTCAGTTGGATATAAACGATTCAGCATACACAGACTTCCGTCAGAACACTGGGTCAGGATACTCGGACAATGCAGTGCATATGAAATAAAAAATGGCAAAAAATAGTGCTCTCTGTATCGATAACCATTTAATGTGAAAAGAGGTTAAAATACAACACTTACAGACGGAGCACTCAACCAGTGCTAGTATACAAGCTCGAACGGTAAATGCGAAGCAGTGAGAATGCGCGATGGTCACGGGTGACGTCACGACGTATCCTCATTCTGGACGCGTAGCGTCCCAGTGGGCGGGGACTTCTTCAGCAGAATTCAGAAGTCCCCGCCCACTGCGACGCGTCCAGAATGAGGATACGTCGTGACGTCACCCGCGGCCATCGCGCATCCTCACTGCTTCGCATTTACCGTTCGAGCTTGTATACTAGCACTGGTTGAGTGCTCTGTCTGTAAGTGTTGTATTTTAACCTCTTTTCACATTAAATGGTTATCGATACAGAGAGCACTATTTTTTGCCATTTTTTATTTCATATGCACTGCATTGTCTGAGTATCCTGACCCAGTGTTCTGACGGAAGTCTGTGTATGCTGAATCGTTGATATCCAACTGACCCTAAGGGAATGCCTTTAATGACCCTCTGTAATTAAAGGGTCCATTTCATCAGGTGAGAGGCCATTCTGAATATTGGTGGTGGGCTCATCGATTTGTCACCCTTTTCAGCATGCTGTTTGATCATACACGAGTATTGGATTATCTATGGACTTTTCTACGTTTTTATGAACTTTGAGATATTTGATTATTACTGTGCTCTGTATATATTGATTATATACTAATCTGTCTCCTATTAGCGCTGCACCATCTGTTTATAATATTGCTTTAGGGAGTTAATACAATTACTCATCTCTTATTAGACATTGCAAGCTTCATTGGGAGATGTGTCTGAAACAGTGCTATTTGTGCTTTTCTGTCTCTTTAGCTAACCCATTGTGATCTGGGAATCCTTTTGTTATACATTTAATATGTATTTGTAAAGCTGACTATACATCAGAAATTCAGTTCAGTAGGGACTGGCCCAATTTCCATCCTTGTATTGGCAGGCTGGTTGTACACAAGTCAAGCTATCAATTTGACTTGTGTGAAACCAGCCTGTCAGGTTTTTTTTCCTCAAATGTTCAGTGACATTCGCTAAAGCCAGCAATGCCAATCTTTGTTTTCTGACAGCGGGGAAGGCTTCCAGCTGTCACAAATCAATACTAAAGTGGGAAGGCGTCTCCCATCCACATCGAATGTGTGGATGGTGGGAATCAGATAATTTTTTTTTTTTTTAGTTTAACCCACTGGTTAAAAAAAAAGTAAATGTGTAGGCTGGCTAAATTTCACTTGTCTTTTTCTCACCCTACCTGCTTGTTCTGTTCAGATGGGCTTTTCAAGGTTCAGTTCGAGATAGTCCAGCCTTGCTTCTGCCGTACTATCTTTTGAGATTTCATAATTTCTGTGGGAGTCCCATGTCAAAGGTGTATCCAGTATTAAATGTTTATAGTAGAAATTAGATTTTAAATACATGGTAAAAAAAGTCACCTATTGTGCTGAGACTCCTTTTGTCCTCTTAAATGTGTATTTCTAAAATATAAATTGTATATGGATAGTAAAAAACAGTTAAAACTTCGGTTTAAAAAGTAAATTTAAAGCTGTACTCCAGGAAATCCCTAATTAGACTGATAAAAATACATATAAGGACGTTTTTACCTGTCCAATTATATGTATTTCTGTTTATCCAGTCCTGCAATTTATACAGCTGTGCCAGATATCCCTGACTGGTGGGAAGGGAGGCAGGGTTTTTTTCTCAGCTGTAGTATAGTAATACATATAGGTCACCCCCACCCTGTGACTGGAAAGTGAAGGGTAAGGGCTGAGTGAAATAGCAGACAGATGAGCTAATCTTTAACTCTGCCCTCTCCTTCCATCAGCATTCTCCTTGCACTGCAGCACAACTATTTCCTTGTGCTGGTTCTTCATCTCTTAGTTTGAGCTCTGCTAGACAGGGACTGCAAGAGTCTGGTACCAAGTCAAATTCCGGTACTTATATGGCTTGCCTTTTAAAAAATTAATACATTTTTTGAATGTATTAACTAATACAGGGCTACATGTATTTGTCTTTATATCTGCCTGCAGTTCAGCTTTATCCACTTGCCTACTGGACACTTTTACCCCCTTCCTACCCAGGCCAATTTTCACATTTCAGTGCTGTCACACTTTGAATGACTTGCACGGTCATGCAACACTTACCCAAACGAAATGTGTACCTTTTTTTTGAGATCGAACTTTCTTTTGGTGGTATTTGATCACCACTGGGTTTTTTATTTTCTGCTAAACAAATAAAAAAGAACAACAATTTTGAAAATAAATAGTTTTTTCTTAGTTTCTGTTATAAAACTTTGTAAATAAATGTTTTCTCCTTCACTGATGTGCGCTGATGCAGCTGCACTTTTAGGTGGCACTGTTGGGGCTGCACGGATTATCCGTGTAGACTGCCAATATAACCGGCAAATCCTGTTTACACAGCGATCAGCTGTGATTGGACACAGCTGATCACGTGGTAAAGAGCCGCTGTGATTGGCTCTTTACCATGATCTGTGATCAGCTGTGTCCCAAGGACACAGCGATCATAGATACCTGTGGATACGCAAGAAGTGTAATCACGTGAGGACACCATTAGCTGCCCTCCCTGCAATGTGCCTCTGCGCTGTAGCCGTTATTCGGCTATAGCACGGTCGTGAAGAAGTTAAAGATGGCCTAGAGTGATTTTGTGTTTTTTTTTGTTTGTTTGTTTGTTTGTTTTATATGGTAATTGTGTAAATTGTGTAAAATTTTCAGTTTAGTAGGTATTGGTTATTTTGGAGCTTTTACTAAACAATAATAATCATGTCTGTTTTAGGAGCTTCCTGCAGCCACGCCTGTAAAAACCAGACTTCCCCCTGAGTGCTTTGGGGATGCTCTTATGGTTTCAGAGTTCCTTCATGCATTTGGGGACCTGTTTGACCTTAAGGATGAGTTTCCAGAGGGAATGTCCTTTGGTATGTGTGTGTCTTTTTGATTTATTTTTATTGCTGCTATAAAATGCTCACACTGTATAAATGTGTGGGCTTCATTTTCCAGCAGTGTTTGATGTCATACCCGTGTGTGTATATATATATATATATATATATATATATATATATATATATATATATATATATATATATATATATATATATATATATATATATATATATATATATATATATTAAATATTAAATAATTACAAATTTTTAATTTTTTTCAGACATGCTTGAAGATGCTTTGGTTGGCAGTGACCCGGAAGGCCCACTGTGTGAACTGCTTTTCTTTTTCTTAAGTGCGATTTTCCAGGCCATGTGTGAAGAAGAGGAAGAAGCGGCAAAAGATCAGATAACAGAGGCTGAAGCCAAAAGTTGGTTTTCCTTTTTAAAATAAAAAGTTATTTTAGGGCTATACAATTGATTGTGTAGCTTTCAAACTGCGTATGATGAATTAATGCCATGGAGAAACTTAATTTTTATTTAAAGAGATGAGACTGGTTGGAAAGTATTTTTTTTTTTTTATTTGTTTTTCTCTTTACCTGTGGTGCATCAGAAGCTAATTGAAATGATTTAGTGCCTGGCTTCTCGCTAGCAAAAATAAGTAGATGTACCAAATCAGATGTACTGTACCTGTTGCTTATACAGGGAAAAGTGACAGTGTCTCTACATGGGCCCCTTTAAATCGCCTTGCCTGCACTCCTTTGGCTGTCTGAGCAGCTAGCGCTGAAATCAGTAGTGTTGGCAACCATGGGTAGTGTCATCTTCATGATTATGTGGTGTTAACCCTAGTGATTGGTTGCCAGGCCTGAACACTATCACAGGAGAGGATGTTACATGCTCTCCCATACAACAAGATTTGGTGAAGGATAGCAGGCAAGATGAGTTAGCAGGGGGGCTATTCCAGCTAGTCTCACCGCAAGAAAAGGCAAAATACCTGTGTCCTTTGTGCTCAGTTCACATGACCAGCAGACCATACTTTTTTTTTCAGTGTGGCACAGTGTAAGGCAGACCACTGCTTTGCATGACACAGCTTAATGAAATGTCTCTGTGTGACACTTCAGCTTTTTTTTTTTTATGCTTTTTATTGAAAAGTTTCAACTTTTACAAAACGCACATAAAAGTAAGAAAAGAGGGAGAAAAAAAGTATACATAGAATATCCGTGACATTTCAATAAAGTTGGCTTTTGAAATAAATATTTGAACAGTGTGATGTTCCACAATCGGTGCACCTGCAGTGATCTTACTGAATCACACCGCACACCAGCCCTAAGGGCCTTGTTCACACCAGCAGACACACATTATGTTGAATGTGTTTTTATTAGGTTTTAAACAGTATCAGACAATATAGAATATAAACATGAGTGCGTCAGCTCAATTTCAGTAGATGCACAAGTATACATTAAAATCATATTAGGTAAATTATCACATGTATATGATAAGACATAGGACACTAAGGCATGGTAAAAGGAGCATAGTAACTGCAGAGAAATTAAATCAACCAGTAGACCATCAGGAGCCGAGTTGTAACAACAAAAATGCTCCACAAATACGGCATGAAAATGTAATGGTGCTACAGTTAGAATAACCATAACCTCATGTTCATAGAAGTGAAAGAAGGTTAGAGGGGAGAGCAAGAAACAAACCGAAAAGGGGGGGGGGGTTGGAAGAGGGATAAGGGAGAGTAAAGGAAGGATAAAGCTAAAATGAGGGAGGGAAGGGGAGGAGGTAGCAATCTATAAATGGGAGGGCCCCGGAGAGGCATTATTGAACCTATCTGCTACAAGAACATCAAAATCAGAGGAAAACCGGAAGTGCAACCATACGGTCCACATAATGGTGTGGGATTCACTCTTATCAGCATCCCATAGTATCATCTGTCCACTTCACTAGCCCAGTCCGCCAAAGAAGGGACCGCAGATTGGTGCCAGGATCTAGCGATAACAGAACTAACAGCGTTCAGAAAATGACAAACTAAGCTCTTCTTTATTTGCTTATGGGAGCCTGGCAACATAGATAATATAGTTATGCGAGGTTCGTTTGGAAATTTGTCCCCAACTAATTTGTCATAGAGATGGAGAATTTTATCCCAGATTGGGGTAATTCGCAGGCATGTACCCCATATGTGCGTCATGGTGCCAGGGGCATCTCCAGCACGTGTCTGGTACTTTAGTAACAATCTTATGTAAAATAGTAGGGCATCAATACCACCTAGACACAATTTGCTGATTTCTTTGGTGGGCATTGGATGAAATAGACAGTTTAAAGGACAGTGTCAGTGTTTTGCTCCATTCCATAACATCATGGGATATGTTCATTTCCTGTTCCCAATCTGAAATGAATGGTGGTGGATCTGGGTATGAGACATGAACCAAAATCTGATAGATTTGGGATAGCGAGTGCTGCGGTCTGCCAGACTGGGATAACAATGACAAAGGCTGTCTGTGGTCTATTCAATTCGTCAATGCTCGGTAATTTGTTCAGAAAGTGTGTCAATTGAGCATGTTCAAGCCAGAAGGGTTATGGCAGGTGGAAAGTATGCGGGATAAGGGAAGGAGTTTTCCAGCAGTTTTCTATGCATTAAGGTGAAAAACCTTTTGTGCTGCAGCAGAACACCCCCCCACCCCCACCCCCACCTTTGCTTACCTGAGCCCGATCGTTCCAGCGAGAGGGACGAGCACAGCAGCTCCAGACGCTGTCTCGATAGATTCTCATTGGATAGATTGATAGCAACAGGAGCCAATGGCTCCCACTGCGGTCAATCAAATCCAGTAACACTGGGGGCGAGTCCGAGTCCTGCAGTCTGTGTCAATGGACACAGCAGCATGATTTGGGAGCGCGCCCGCACGAGTGCCCCCATGGAAAGCATCTCTCTGTGGGGGCACTCAAAGAGGAGGAGCCAGGAGCGCCGCGGGGGGACCCCAGAAAAGGAGGATCAGGGCCACTGTGCAGAACCCTTGCACAGAGGAGGTAAGTATAACTTGTTTGATATTTAAAATAAAAAACAAAGCTTTACAATCACTTTAACTGACATTTGTGTGGCTGTGCAACACTGTACCAAAATAAAATTTGACATTTTTTTACCCACAAATAGAGCTTTCTTTTGGTGGTATTTGATCACCACTTTTTTTTTTTTGAGCTATAAACTTTTGATAAAAAATTTGATTAAAAAAACAATATTTTTTACTGCTATAAAACACATCCAAATTTAAAAAAATCTAATTTCTTAATAAATTTAGGCCAATATGTATTCTGCTACGTTTTTTGAAAAAAAAAAAAAAAAACCCAATAAGTGTATATTGATTGGTTTACGCTAACGTTATAGCGTCTACAAACTATAGGCTATATTTATGGAAGTTTTATTTATTTCATTTTTTTTTTTTTTTTTATACTGGTTATGGCAGTGATCGGTGCGGGACTGTGATATTGCGGCAGACTCGGAACATTAATACTTTTGACACTGCGGGAACCAGTGACACTAATACAGTGATCAGTGCTAAAAAATATACACCGTCACTGTACTAAAGACACTGGCTGGGAAGGAGTTAAACATCTAGGGCGATCAAAGGGTTAACTGTGTGCCTAGCCAGTGTTTTGTGTACACAGTGTGGTGCTTTCACTAGGGGAAGATATTGATTCTAGTCTCTGCTAGACACAGGATCGTCGTTCCCCCCCCCCCCCGTCAGAGCTGAGATGAGCATGGTTTAATTAGGCATATCTGTTCTCCGTGTTTTTTTAATGATTGGCGGGTGCTGGAGGACATCAAACCCCCCCGGGACCCACAGATCAGCATCTGTTGTAAATTATTACGGCAAGTGGTTTAACATGTTTGGATAACAGTGAAATGAATTGATTAGTTTTACAATGCTTATAATTTTGTTTTACAGGATTGAAAGAAGCTTTAGGTGAAGGTACAGACTCGGCAAATTATGCCCTCTTTGCTGTAGCCTCTTTGGCAGCAGCTTGGCCACAGTTAAATCATGGTATGATTTTATTTGTATTTATGGGTGTATGAGTGAGATTATTACATTTTGAAAACCCTGCTGGTGTTTGGAAGTGGCGTGTAATTAGTGAGCATGATGAACTTTGATTGCACATGTTACCTGAGTTTGCATGGCATTGAAACTCAGAAGAAAGTTCTGTGAAGCCTTGTTTGTCTATTCAATTGAATTCAGAGTTTTTAAAGTTGAGAAGTACAGTGCATCCGGAAAGTATTCGCAGCTTTTCACTTTTTCCACATTGTTATGTTACAGCCTTATTCCAAAATGGATTCATTTAATTATTTCCCCCAAAAATCTACAAGCAATACCCCATGACAGCGTAAAAGAAGTTTGTTTGAAATCTTTGCAAATTTTTTAAAAGATAAACGAAAAAATTACATGTACATAAGTATTCACAGCCTTTGCCATGACACTCAAAGTTGAGCTCAGGTGCATCCTGTTTACACCTATCACCCTTGAGCTGTTTCTACAACTTGATTGGAGTCCACCTGTGGTAAATTCAGTTGATTGGACACGATTTGGAAAGGCACACACCTGTCTATATATAGGTCACAGTTAACAGTGCATATCAGAGCACAAACCAAGCCATGAATTCCAAGGAATTGTCTGTAGACCTCCAAGACAGGATTGTATCAAGGCACAGATCTGGGGAAGGGTACAGAAAAGTTTTTGTAGCATTGAAGGCCCCAATGAGCACAGTGGCCTCCATCATCCGTAAATAGAAGAAGTTTGTAACCACCGGGACTCTTCCTAGAGCGGGCCGCCTGGCCAAACTGAGTGATCTGGGGACAAGGGCCTTAGTCGGGGAGGTGGACAAGCACCCCGATGGTCACTGACCGAGCTCCAGCGTTTCTCTGTGGAGAGAGGAGAACCTTCCAGATGAACAACCATCTCTGCAGCACTCCACCAATCAGGCCTGTATGGTAGAGTGGCCAGACAGAAGCCACTAAAATGACAGCCTGCCTGGAGTTTGCCAAAGGGCACCTGAAGGACTCTGACCATGATAAACAAAATTCTCTGGTCGGATGAAACAAAGATTGAACTCTGACCTGAATGGCAAGCGTCATGTCTGGAGGAAACCAGGCACCGCTCATCACCTGGCCGATACCGTCCCTTCAGTGAAGCATGGTGGTGGCAGCGTCATGCTGCGGGGATGTTCAGCGGCAGGAACTGGGATACTAGTTGGGATCAATGGAAAGATGAATGCAGCAATGTACAGAGACATCCTTGATGAAAACCTGCTCCAGAGCACTCTGGACCTCAGACTGGGGCGAAGGTTTATCTTCCAACAGGACAATGACCCTAAGCGCACAGCCAAGATAACAAAGGAGTGGCTACTTGACAACTCTGAATGTCCTTGAGTGGCCCAGACTGGAAAATCTCTGAAGAGATCTGAAAATGTCCGTGCACCGATGCTCCCATCCAACCTGATGGCGTTTGAGAGGTCCTGCAAAGAAGAATGGGAGATGCTGGCCAAAAATAGGTGTGCCAAGCTTGTAGCAACATACTCGCAAAGACTTGAGGCTGTATTGAGCAGACTGTGAATACTTATGCACATGTGATTTTTTTTTTTTTTTTTTTTTTTTTTTAAGTTGCAGAAAATTTCAAACCAACTTCTTTCATATTATCATTATGGGGTATTGTTTGTAGAATTTTGAGGAAAATAATGAATTTAATCAATTTTGGAATAAGGCTGTAACATAAAATGTGAAAAAAGTGATGCACTGAATACTTTCCGGATGCATTGTACATCTGGGCAGTGAGCAACTGCGTTTGTTGATTACTCTGTGACAGATTAATGGTTCTCTTCATTCTCGCGCTTTCTCTCACTCTTGTTCTCACGCTTTCTCTCATTCTCGCTCTTTTTTCGCTTGCTCTCTCCCTCGTTCTCTCGCTCGCTCTCTCGTTTATTATCTCTCTCTTGTTTGTTCGTTCGCCATCTCTCTCTCGTTTGTTCGCATTTGCAGCCCATTCATTTTGAACCGCACTGCACCAAAAGTAGTGTGTGCACTACTTTTGGAATCTCTGCAACCAGATCACACAGTACTTCTGTACCATGTTATCCGGTGTGGACAGGAACACTGCGTTTGGGTGTTGGTAACTTAATATTGACATCTGCTGCAGAATGCAACTGTAGTGCGTTTTGAACTTGGTACAAAAAATGTGCACGGAACAAGCGTTTCCGGCACAACATTCTAGTGTGAATGAGCCCTTAGGCTCTATAAGCAAAGGTCTTCTTTCAGCAAAGATGAAGAGCAGCAGAGTACAACGCTTAACATGTTGAAAGGCAGGGCTTGGGTATGTAGTTGATTATCTGTTGTCTGTTTTCTTGCAGGCTGCAGTCTGAAGGAGCTAAATCTGGATAGCTGCACTCTTTCAGAGATTCTTCGTCTTCATATTTTGTCTTCGGGAGCTGACTCAAACTCAGCCAGTGCCAAATATCGATATCAAAAACAGGGAGGCTTTGTAGCCACGGATGATGCTTGTATGGAGCTTCGTCTCAATCACCCTGCAATCCTGAAGAAATTGACTACTACTTCTGTATATTCCTTGTCCCCTGGTAAGAAAAGCTAATTCGGACACCATATGAATGTAAAAATCCTACCCAGCAAATGTTTTACTATAACATATATATCGTTAACCACATACAGAGATGAAGAAATCGCTTGTTTAAACTTATGAAATTCCTTTAAAGGAAACTTGTCAAGTTCATTAACTTTCTAACCAAATAACCAGACATAAAAAATGTGCAAGCGGATACCTCCCTTATTAGCCAAATTGTTTCTGAAAGAAACTTTCACTAGAACAGAATGGAATGATCCATCCCAGCAAATATCCTACCTCTGTACCATGTTGCTCTGTTGTCTGCAGATCCTCTGATATTCTGGGTTTAGTTGGGGCTTTGTACCATGTGACACTCTGTATATCCTGCTGATAGACTTTGTCCCTTCCACAGCCACTTCCTGCAGCAGCTGGAATATGTACACTTCCCTTTGTAGTCTTTCAGACTCTGCAAATGATGTAACTTCCTTCACAGCTCTGATGGTGGGTGGGATTGAATACATCTCAATGAGCATTTAATCCCGCCCAGTCACACTTGCAGGAAGAGTCCAAACCTCCCAAGTCTCGCCTCACGGATCACAGCATTATTCAATAAGGAAACCCCTTCGTATAGTATAGCTGTGCTGCTGCTAGGCAGGATTGAACGGATCACAATTAGTATTCAATCCTGCCCAGTAAAATATGCTGACCAGTGTGAACAGGGAGAGACCCACCCCTCAGATCCTGCCCTCCCAGAGCCCTGCTCTCTGTGAAGTGATTAATTTACATATAAAGGAAACACCTTCATAATAACCTCCTATAGCCCTTCTTCTGTAGTCTTGCAGTAAGCCATTATTCTTTGGCATGCTGCAAGAAACAAACGACACAGGAGGAGGTATGAAACCTTTCACCACCCACATGAAGGTGACAGTAACCCTAGGACCCACCCACATCAACTCCCAGAACTGGTACAAGTGACTCCCATAGCCCGCCCTGAAACTACAGAGGCTCAAAGGATAATGGGTCATGTAGTATCAGGGCTGGAAAAGGAAGCAAATAGGAAGTTAGAGAACTTAGAAATTCAGCCAGGAGGAGGACGTGACATCAGACACAGAATCCTGCTGTATACAGCTAATAGAAGTAAGTTATACACAAAGTGACAGCGGGGTTGTGACTCATTTACATGCACAATGCATCTTTTGTTTTGAGGACAAAAAGCTAGAGTTTTACTTTAAACACTTGATCCTGGGAGCACTCTAAAGTGAAACCTCAATTTCCTAAACGTCTTTCAGGACAGCACCTGAGAGAGTGGCTCTTCCCACTTTGCAACAGGAAACACCACTTCCGCCAAAGTTTATAAGGAGGCTTCTCCCCACTGGGATGTTTTTTGTATTTTTTTTTGGTCGTTTTTGGCAAGCTAAGAGCTCTGACCAGGCAGTTAAAAAAAATAGTGTCCTTCATGTAAAACTTACCTGAAGGATGGAAGAAGACTTTGTGTCAAACGTGCATTGACTCCCTGGTTAAGGAAGAAGCTTCTTCTGCATGCAGCAATTTATTCTTAAGAAAGCGCTGGATGCTACCATTTTAATCTTTTCGCTCTTCTTACGAATCCATCCCTGAGTCAGCCATCTACCTCAGGATCCTCTCAGGGCTCACAGCTAATTCCGACGGTGGAGGCTGAGGTTGGTCCTCCTACTCAAAGGGAACATTCCCCCCCTCACTCCAAAGAGGATTCGGAGGAGGAAGGGGCAGAAGATGCACCCTCAAAATACAAACTGTCTTTAGAACAAGTAGATGGTCTGTTAAAGGCAGTTTATGGCACATTGGGTTTAGGCGAAGAGAAAAAAGATTTGTGAGCCAAAAAGTCCCACTTTTCCAGTACATTCAGTAATCTCTGAGGCCATTAAAAAAGAATGGGCAGAACCAGAGAGCCTTTTTTCCCTAAAGCACATAAAAGGCGTTTTTCCTTTTTGATGATGACCCAGCGGCACTTTGGGATAAGGTAATTAAACTGGATGCAGCCTTTTCCCAAGTATCCAGATCAACTGACCCGGCATTTGAGGACATGGGAATACTAAAAAGATGACAAAAGGATAGATCAACAACTTAGAAGGGCTTGGCAATCCTTCATGAGCAATCTTAAACCAGCTATGGCTATTACTTACGTATCTTGAAAAATGGAGTACTGGGTAAACCAGCTAAAAGCCCACATTATACCGTTTTCACCCAAGCAAGAAATCCTTGATTCTTTCTCATCCCTGTCAGTGGCTGTAGCTTACATTGCAGATGCATCTGCAGAACTGATAAGGATGACAGGAAGATCTGCAGCCTTAACTAACACAGCCAGGAGAGCCATGTGGTTGAAGACCTGGCCAGGGGATGTGACATCCAAGAGTAAACTGTGTGATATTCCGTTTATGGGAGATCTTTTATTCGGTCCTGATCTAGATTCGGTTCTAGATAGGACAGCTGACAAAAAGATCTTTTCCCATTAAGAAGGAAAAGCAACCAGATAAACGTCTTTTTCAACCTAAAAGGGCTCAGGAACAAGGCAGTAAGCCACAGGAGAAAATAAATTGGTCAGCGCAGAAGAGCAAAGTTAGAGGGAATGTCCTTTCCCATTCTCCTGCGCCAGCCAATAAAACGCAATGGCGCTTCATTGCCAGTGGGAGGAATGCTTCGAGAATTCCTGCCTCACTGGGCAAGTGTTACAGAAAACCAATATATTCTAGGCATGCTGTCCCAAGGATACAAAATAGTTATCAGATCCTCCTTTCGGATACTTTGCAATAAACCTATCAAGGGACATAACAAAAGCCCTAGCTATGAAAAACCTGTTAAAGGATCTGATGCAACGGGGGTTGTGATTCATTGATCTCCAGAGGAACGTCATCAGGGTTTCTATTACCTTATTTTTCTGGTAAAGAAACCATCTGGAAGCTTCCGTCTCATTCTCAACTTGAAACCATTAAACAAGTCAGTCCTATACAGAAGATTTCACATGGACTCGATCTTCACGGGTCATAAATCTGTTAACCAAGGAATGCTTCATAGCATCAATCGATTTAGGAGATGCATATCTGCATGTTCCTATAGCCTCTCAGTCCCAAAAGTTCCTCAGGCTGGCAGTAAATATGGGGAAAGGAGGTGCTGCATCTACAATTCAAGGCCCTCCCTTTTTGGTCTTTCATCCGCCCCACGATTGTTTACAAAAATAATGGCGGAAGCCCTCGCCCATCTCCGTCTTCAGGAAATTGTGGTAATCCCTGACCCCCTCTTCTTTGCCCCTTTCAGGGAGAAATTGCAGGAAGACCTGGGCAAGGCCCGCAGTCATTTGAAAGCTTTGGGTTGGGTTGTGAACCTTCAAAAATCAAACTTCAATCCGGCTCAGCAGGTTCAATTTCTAGGTTACCAAATAAATTTAGTAGAGCAAAGAATCTTTATTCCAGAAGAGAAGAAAAACAAGGTCAGAAATGTAGCAGCTATGCTACAGACAAATCAGGAGGTATCTATCGGAAAGGTTATGTCAGCCCTGGGAACCTTAACCTCAACAATGCTGGTCATTCAATGGGCGAGGCTCCATTTCAGGCCTCAAGAGTTTTCTCTTAAGAGTTTGGGACCACAGTCCAGAAACCTTAGACACAAAAGTAAAGCCCCCCCACCAGGGTCAAGAGGACCCTTTGGTGGTGGAAAAGTCAGTCAATTTTGTCAAAAGGCTTACTATGTTCTTTTCCGACCGAAAGAAGAGTGACGACAGATGCCAGCAGTTGGGGATCAGCATGTAGCACAAGGCGTTTGTTCTCAAACCGAGGCAGGAAAGTCCTAAAACTGGAGGGAATTAAAGGCAGTCACCTTAGCATTGGCTGCCTTCTCTCCAAACCTCCACGGGTCCCATGTGCAGATTTTATCAGACAACGCCACTACCGTAGCATACCTGAACTAACAGAAGGACACAAGAAGCAAGTGTCTTCAGTTGCTGTCAGTAGAAATCCTGGAGTGGGCAGAGAACCATTTATTAACCTCAAAGGCACACTAAACTAAGTAGCAGACTTTTTGAGCAGACAGCAAATTCAGGAAGCAGAGTGGAGCTTGAATCCAGAAGTTTTTTAATCGATCACCAAGTTGTGGGGGCATCCACAAGTGGACCTGTTTGCATTGAAATAAAATGCACAGCTCCCTCAGTTCTTTTCTCTTCACAGAGATAGCGGGTCTCTAGGGATAGATGCCTTAGCACATCCCTTGAACTTTCAGCTGGGCTATGCCTTTCCCCCCTTTCCAGCTAATTCCATTGGTATTAAGGAAAATACAAAATGAAAGAGTATTACAAAAAAGAAGAGGAATTAAAATTTGGGACTTTAAATGAGGAAATGGCCTGGTAAGGTCAAATACCTCCATCCCTGTCGCTGTGAAAGAAATTGGGGGGGGATCCCCCCCTTTCCCCCCCTTTTCCCCCCCTTTTCCCCCCAAAACGAAACAGTGTCGATAATTCTGTCCGAAAAGAGCTTGCTTCTCCACCATTCTACAAATGGCAGTCAAACTGTTCTGGCAGCTTCCTCTCAAACAGGATTTACTGGTTCAAGGCTCAGTGTATTTCCCGGATGTAGCCAGGTTAAGCCTCATCGCCTGGTATCTGAGGAGCAGCTATTAAGCAACAAGGGATTGTCGGAACCTCTAGTAACCACTTTACTCTTTAGTAGGAAGAAAGTGACTAGAGCTATTTACGCTAAGGTTTGGAGGGTATACAATACTTGGTGTCGTTCGACAAACCGAACCTTTGAAGACATTATGTCCATTTTGGAATTCCTACAAAGTGGCGCAGACAAAGGTCTTGCAATTAGCACTCTTATGCACGACACACGATCAGACATTGATCAGACATTCCGACAACAAAATCCATGGATTTTTTTCTGACGGATGTTGGCTAAAACTTGTCTTGCATGCACACGGTCACACAAAGTTGGTTGGAAATTCCAAACGTCAAGAACGCGGTGACGTACAACACGTACGACGAGCCGAGAAAAATGACGTTGAATAGCCAGTGCGGCTCTTCTGCTTGATTCCGAGGATGCGTGGAACTTTGTGCGTCAGAATTGTGTACACACGATCGGAATTTCCGGCAACGGATCTGAAATTTTGTGTGACGGAAATTCCTATGGAAAATGTGTGATGGAGCCTACACACGGTCGGAATTTCCGACAACAAGGTCCCATCGAACATTTTCCGTAGGAAAATCCGACCTTGTGTAAGGTGCAAGTGGCTACCCTGGGAGTATACCTAGAGAGACCAATTTCCTCAGTATCTTTGGTTGCAAGATTTTTTAAGGCACTTGCTAGACCTAGATCAGCTCCTACTAAACATTTTCCTAGGTGGGATTTTCTGTTAAGAAATCTAACTCTCAAGACAGTGTTTTTAGTTTACATCCACAAGAAGAATCCGTGAACTGTACACTCTATCACTAAAATAACCTTTTTTGTCAGTTTACCCAAATAGGATCATACTAAAAACAGATCCAGGCTTTTTGGCCAAAAGTAGCAGCAATTTATAACCGGTCGCAGGAAATTATCCTGCCAACTTTTTGTTCAAACCCTTCTGGGAAAGAGGGAGAGTCTATTTCACAATTTGGATGTGAGAAGAATTCTGTTGCATTACCTGGAAAGTAACAAGGGACTTTAGGTCTTCGGACTCTTTGTTCTTTTTTTTTTTTCTGGCAACAAGAAGGGCTGCCAAGCATCAAAGGTGTCAATTGCTAGATGGCTAAAAGCAGCTATTTTGGAAGCTTGCTCCCAGATGGGTTTGTCTCCCCCCGCTGGGAATTCAAGCACACTCTACTAGAGCTCTGGCCACTACATGGGCAGAAAAAGCTGGTACCACCCCAGATCAAATTTGTAAGGCGGCTACGTGGTCAAGTTATCTAACATTTTTCCATCATTAGACTGGATATTCTGTCAGCAGGTGATGAGGAATTTGGCAGGAAGGTATTGCAGGCTGTTGTCCCTCCCTAGTTGGTAAGTCTCGTTTATCCTCTCAGGTGCTGTCGTGAAAGACGTTTAACGAAAATTCAAGTTAGACTAGCAGGTAACTTGTTTTCCAAGAGTCTTTCAGGACAGCAATGACCCGCCCTTGTTTTATGCTATGGCTAACAATATTTTGTTTATGTGTTCCAGCTTGGGCCGGAGGTACTCTGCTACAACTGATGAGCTGTGGGGAGAAGCCTCCTTTTAAACTTTGGTGAAAGTGGTGTTTCCTGTTGCGAAGTGGGAGGAGCCACTTTCTCAGGTGCTTTCCTGAAAGACTCTTGGAAAACAAGTTACCAGTAAGTCTAACTTAAATTTTCAGCTCTTCTCGACTCAGCCTTACATTTCCCAGTGAGCGTGCCATGGTAGCCAATAACGACCCCTTTTGGGTGTGTGAGAGGTGTGGCAGGGCTCCTAGGTGATAAGTTGGGACAAGTAAGGACTTGGTGGTATTTAGGATGCACTCAGGATTGTGAACTGTGTGCAGTAAAATAGGTAATGGCCAAAACATGTGGTGCCTGCTCTTTATTGTAGTGAATAGGATACAACAAACCAATTTCAGGTCCCTTTTATCCCCCCCCCCCAAAAAAAAAAAAAAATATCCAGCTTCAAAATTGCTTGTTTGGGACTCATTACTCTTGCAACTGAGAGTCTCAAAAAGAGAAATGAAAGCTGTTCTGTAATTTGCATGCTGGGATTTATTCTTCTCATCTCAGCATGAGAATAATGGGGGTGTACAGGTAATTTAACCTTGGTGCCTTATCTTTCACTGTGCCTTTAGATGAGAAGCTGAAGATTCTTCATGCCCTATGCGGCAAGCTGCTCACACTAGTGTCCACGAGAGACTACATTGAAGATTCTGTGGAAGAGCTGAGACAAGCAAAGCAAGAGTTCAGAGAGCTGAAAGCCGGACAAAACCGCAAAGAGCGTGAAGAGGCTGCTGCCAGGTTTGTATATAATTCTCTAACAAAACTTCACATTTGTATAAAAAAGATCTTAATGTTCATGGATAAATCAGTAGATTTGTGAGTTAATCAGGACTGAATACATGTAAAATAACATAGTTGGAAGCAATTCTTCTCGGAACATGCAGTAAATTCTGATAGTTTTATAAACATCAGATGTATACTGTATTTCATTGGGTCTCACAGCAGAGTCTGAGGGTGTACGCTTTGCCAGCAGGCTTTGGGACTTTAAGGTTTTCTTGTTTTAGAGAAATCTTAGCCATTGTACTAGGCTGGCATGGCACTAGGCGTCTGTCCTCATTTAGGGTCGTTTTGAGACTTTATGACTAAGCCCCGGTCATGGGTTAAAATGAGTCAGTGGTGTGGTCTGTGGAGCAGCGTTGGCAGAGGCTGCTACATATGTACAGTGACACAGATCGGGCTGGGTGCGTGGCGGTTCCTTTATCTGACACTTCTGAAAAGGTGATTTGTTACATCCCCACTTCTGAGCACCAGTGACAACACAGTTCACTCCTGCTTAGAGCGGCTCTAGAACTCAAACGCAGGTTCTTCTGAGATGGATTCAATTTATTTTTTTTTTCTTTTCCTTGGCAACAAGACATAAATATTGTTTAATTATTTTGCGGATCTTTTTATGGTTCAATAAGATTTTATTGTTTTCAACAAATATTTAAACATATAAAAACAGAAGGAAAAAGTATAGACAGTGCCAGTTGCCTGACAACAGGCCTCCTGGTATACAGATAGTTTATACAAATGCTGAAATAGTGCAATCGTGTACAAGTGCAAAGGTCACTTTAAATAAAGCTTTACGTTAAACCCGTAAACGTGTGTCTGTTGACATGTAAACATTATTTACCCTGGTCTTGGGTGCCCCATTGGGAACCTGCTGCACCCAGAGGCTCAGAGAATCTGGAAAGTTAAACTAAAACATAAATTGTCAGGAGTATTTTCAGTGACAAGATTCCTGAACTCTATTAAGGAGAAATCTTGTGAGGTGTATTGCATCTAAGGGAAGACATAGGAGACATAGAAGAAGAAGAAGATGAAAATAACAGAGTAGAAGAGGGGAGAATAAGTGTAGGGTAGATTGTAGAAGAATAGGAGGGAGGGGGAGGGGGTAGGGAGACAGCGAACCTCAGTCTATAGATATGACCATAGCTCAAGGCTATGGTCCGGTGGGTGGGATATTTTTAGCTCTTAAGTGGAATTCTTCCCCAAGAGTCTCTGTTTGAGTTTGTCTGAAGTAGAGTAATTCCTCCAGATACTCCAGACAAAAGAAAACTTAGCTTGTTTGTCCAGGGCTTTGGCCTGCATTTCTTCCATGAGCATAATATTGTTTACCTCACTTACCCATTCTATTAGAGAGGGGGGTGTAGTGATTTTCCAATGCCTGGGTATGAGTTGCCTTCCTGCACTAACAAAAAATTTCAGTAGGCTATTTTTTTTGCGACTTGATGGTCCCTGGTAAGATGGATAGGAGGGCAATGGAGGGTGATGGCATCAGTGGCTTATCATAAATGTCTGTATAGATCTGGAAGATTTGTGTCCAAAATGGGAGAAGCACATCGCATTCCCACCAGATATGGATATATGTACCTTTCATTGAGTTGCATCTCCAGCACGTGTCTGAATTGGACGGAAACATGACCCTGAGGGTTGTTGGGACCCGATACCACCTTGATAAGAGTTTATAGTTTTTTTCCTGTGTGTAGCTTGAAATGGAGGTCTTGTTCGTAAAAAGAAAAGCTTTACTCCACTCTGCCTCAGTTATCTCTTTCCCAACCTCCAGTGACCATTTTGTAGTATAGTTAGGTAGGGCTTCGTGAGTGTGGTCTAAGATTGATTTATATATCAGTGATAAGGTGTGTCGTGGAGTCTCAGAGAGTATGCATAGTTGTTTGAACTTGGTCAGGGGTCAGTGAATTTGTCTAGAGTTGTGAAGTTTCTTGCAATAAGAATTCAGGTGTCCACGAGTGAGCCACGTCACCTTGGAAGTAACGTCTGTTGGGGTGGATATGAATGTGCCTAGGGTGTTGTCAACAAATTGATGTGCCGTGGGCCAGAAGTCTCTGTTATAGATGTCTATAGAGTGGGTTGAGTGGCCTTCTGGGAAATTTGGATTATCAAACAAAGGGGTGAGGGGGCTAGGTTCAGAGGATAATGAGTGGCTATCTCTCCTATGGTACCAGATCGCCAGGGCGTCTCTAGTAAGGGGGGACAGTGTTGATAGTGATTTGTATGACTTATCGTAGCCCCAAAGAAGCGCTCGTAGATCATGTGTAGATAGGTCTTGTTCCACGTACGTGGTGGCTTTGGTGGCTTTGGTCACAGGGCGAGAGAACCACTCAAGGATATGAGATACGACTGCCGACGTGTGATATAGCTCAAAGTCAGGTAGGCCTAACCCGCCCTTTGTGATAGGAGAGCATAAGAGTTTATGTTTCAGTCTCGGGTGGTTGCCCCTCCAAACAAATCTGATAGCCATAGATCGAAGGGTGCGGAAATACGCAGAAGGAAGGGCGATGGGTAGGGCCTGGAATAGGTATAGTAGCTTAGGGAGTATATCCATTTTTAATGTGTTAATACGTCCTACCCAGGACAAAGGCAAATCTATCCGTTCCTCCGTCAAGTGTCTGAGTTTTTGGAGTAGGGGGCTAAAATTCGGGGGATATATATCTGAGGTTTGTTTAGGTATGGCCGTACCTAGATAAGAGATAGAATTCGGTCGCCATTGAAATGAAAAGTTGTATTGAAGGGAGGAGAGTGTAGTGTGTGATAGCGAAAGGTTTAGGGCTTCCGTTTTAGAGATATTTAGTTTATAATTACTAAAACGACCGAATCTGTCTATCTCTGCCAGTATAGAGGGTATGCTAATTACGTAAAGGAGGAGATCGTCTGCGTATAAGGAGAGTTTACAGTGGGATGATGGGGGCCTGTATGCCCTGTATGTTGGGATTGGATCTATTGGCTTGGGCCAGATGTTCAATTACCAGGGCGAACAGGAGAGGGGAGAGAGGACAGCCCTGCCTGGTGCCATTAGTGATCATAAATTTTTCTGATTGAATGCCATTTACCAGAAACGTGGCAGAGGGCGCGGTGTAGAGAGACATAATACGCGTCAACATTCTTGGGCCGAGACCTAATTGGGAGAGGGTGGCTTGGAGAAAAGACCAGCTGACCCTATCAAAAGCCTTCTCTGCATCACAGGAGAGAAGGCAGACTGGTATATGATGGCAGTGAGCATATGTGATTTAAGTGTATGGTCTTGGTGGTGTCTCTGGCCTCGCGGCCAGGAACAAAGCCCACCTGGTCTTTATGTATGGTTTGTGGTAGCAGAGGGGAGAGACGGTTCGCGAGGATCTTAGCGTACAGCTTTAGATCTATATTTAGAAGGGATATCGGTCTGTAGTTGGGGCAAATGGAGGGGTCTTTACCAGATTTGGGGATGACAACTATTTGGGCTTGGAGTATAGAAGAGGAAAGGGCAATGTTCTCATCAATGGCATTAAAGGCCCTCACTAGCAGTGGGGAAAGTTGTGGTGCGAACATTTTGTAAAAGCGGGGAGAAAATCCATCTGGACCTGGGCTCTTGCCATTTTTGAGATTTTTTTATAGCGGTTAGGAATTCCGCTTCAGACAGAGAGGCCTCCAGATCTTCCGTTCCATTTCGTAAGTGGGTTAGTGGTGTCGTAGGCATGATCCGAAACAAAGTGTTTAATGGTCTGTATAATGTCCTGAGAGCATACTGAATCAGATAATAAATTATCGTTTAGCCTCCAAGAAGAGTTCCGTTTATGTGTAGGGATATGTCCTAAGCTCATGTGTATGGGGGCATGGTCTGACCAAAGAGTGAGACCAATAGAGGCGGAAGGTGAGTAATCTAATAGTGATTGGGAAACAAGGAGGTAGTCCAGTCTGCTGTAAGAGGTATGTGCGGGGGAATAAAAAGTATAGTCCTTAGTGTTAGGATGTAGTATCCTCCATATATCCACAAGGGATAAATCAGATATGAGTGTTCTCATTTTGGTCAGGGAGGTCGGGGAAATCGAGGACTTACCAGTGGAAGAAACAAGACGAGGTATCAAGGTGGCATTAAGGTCCCCTCCCAGGATCATGTTGATTGTGCAGAATCTTTTCAGACGGGAGATCACAGAGGAGAGGAATTGTTGTTGGTTCTGGTTAGGAGAATATATGTTAATAACAGTGTAAATGACATTCAGGTAAGACAATTTAAGAAAGAGATACCTGCCTAAAGGGTCGATATAAGTATCAAGGACATCTGGAGTAAATGATGCGTGACATGCTATAGAAACCCCTTTAGATTTTGCAGAGGGATTGGTACTATGAAACCAAACAGGGTATTGTTTATGAAGAAATTGTGGACATTTGTCAGTTCTAAAGTGAGTTTCCTGCAGAAGAAGGATTTGGGTCTGCAATTTGTGAAAATGATATAGTATTTGCCGTCTCTTCTCTGGGACGTTAAGACCCCTGCAATTCAGCGAGGAGACTCTTAAGGAGGTTTGTACTGCCAAATGAAGACAGGTTTATTTTGCGTATGAGAATAGACACAAGGGAGGTTCGCTGATTCAAAAGTATGGGAGGAGGGGGAGAAGGAGTGAGAGGAGGGACCTCTAGTGGTGGGATGAGAAAAGGAAAGTATGTGAAGAAATGAGAAAGAAAAACAGAAGTAGAGAGAGGAGATCAAGGCCGAAACAGCCTCACTAGTAGTGTTGTGAACAACATTTCAGCTAAGACCGCTATGGGCGCTGAAGAGCCTAAGTGGGGGGACAGTGGTCAATGCACAGAGGAGCCCGCGCACGCCGGGCAACAACTATTGAGAAAACAAAATTTGAAAACTATGAACATAACATCTCAGAGCTCCGCTATGCTGTGTGGGTGATAAATTGCTACACATATTATCCTGAAAGGGTATATCTCAAAAGACATCCCAAGATATGAACAGCCTGCAGAGCTTTTTTACCCAGCAACAAGTCATCAACATTTTTGATAGGGGATGAAGAGGGGGAGGGGAGGGATGGGATGAGACAAGGTTAGGGATAAGCGAGCAATCAAGATGTATGTTGCCTGTATTACAAGCAGTCATGCATCAAAAGGATGAAACATTAATATAAATCCTGTATTAAGGAAATAAGAAAATGGGTTAGTAATATAATGTCCCAACAGAACTGCAATCGGGGACGTCTCCGCTGGTCAGGAACCTGAGAGAAAAAGAAATAGTGGTCAAATGTCAAAAGGCGGGGTTCAGCTATCCATTGCAGTGGAGAAGTCTGACTTGGATCGTTTGTTCATCTTCGTTCGTTTCTGCCATCCTGTTGCAGCCTTGAAGCCAGGAGTGGCTGCATGAAGTGGCCAGTCTGGAATGGAGATCTGTGGCAGTCCAAAAGTCCCGAGGAACTTGGGGAGATCGCCTAGAGTGCGAAACGTCGCCGACTTCCCTTCATGCGATGCAAACAGATAAAAGGGGAAACCCCAGCGTTACTTGATCTGTTTTGCTTGGAGGGCTCCAGTCAGGGGTTTTAGGGCACGCCGCATGTCCAGAGTCATTTTGGAGATGTCAGGAATCAGAGATACAGCGGTGCCATTGAAGTATATGGCAGATTGAGAGCGTGCAGCTTGCATGATGGCGTCTTTGACTGCATAGAAGTGTACCCTGCAGATCACATCTCTAGGGTGTTCTAAATTCGGATTCTTTGGTTTCAACAGATTCAGGGAGGCTGCGTATGCGTATATTGTTACGTCTGGCCCTGTTTTCCTGGTCGTTCTGATGGTACATCAGTTGCTGGATCTGGAGGGTGTGTTCGTGCAAAATAGTGTCATGCGCTTGCAGGGTGGACGCAGTCTCCTCCATGTTATGTTCCGCATGTGTGCCTGGGGTCCGGGCCAGCGCCATCTTGGACCGGGGGGGGGGGGGGGGGTCGGAGCGATTATGGCCCAGATGGGTGAAAAAACGATCTATATCCCCTGCAGGGTGTGGATCGGGGGTACAGTGTCTGTCTCCCCCACCTCTTCTCCCCATAACAGACCTTAATTCCTGTGCTGGGAAGCGCTAAGAGCTTTGGTAGGTCCGGCGTGTGTGGGAGCTCCGGGAGAGATGTATGTATTATAATAAAACCTTTGCTTTAGGTTTGCATGTTATAGAGGACACTTGCAGTGAGAGTGCTTGTTTTAGTGTATGCTTATGGTAAGAGAGCTATTAAGGTGGGATTAGAAGAGACAGCACAGGATAGTAGTAATCAGTATGGTGATGATCCCAATTAGTCCAGAGATCAGACCGATGATAGGAGTGGACAGTCTGTGGAATTTCAGCCTCAGAAATGTTCTTGTGTTATGCCATGAAGCACAGCATGGATAGATGGCAAGAGTACAGTATCTCAAAAGTGAGTACACCCCTCACATTTTTGTAAATATTTTATTATATTTTTTCATGTGACAACACTGAAGAAATTACACTTTGCTACAATGTAAAGTAGTGAGTGTACAGCTTGTATAACAGTGTAAATTTGCTGTCCCCTCTAAATAACTCAACACAAAGCCATTAATGTCTAAACCGCTGGCAACAAAAATGAGTACACCCCTAAGTGGAAATGTTTAAATTGGGCCCAATTAGCCATTTTCCCTCCCTGGTGTCATGTGACTCATTAGTGTTACAAGGTCTCAGGTGTGAATGGGGAGCAGGTGTGTTAAATTTGGTGTTTATCGCTCTCACTCTCTCATACTGATCACTGAAGTTCAACATGGCACCTCATGGCAAAGAACTCTGAGGATCTAAGAAAAATAATTTTTGCTTTATATAAAGATGGCCTAGGTTATAAGAAGATTGCCAAGACCCTGAAACTAAGCTGCAGCACGGTGGCCAAGACCATACAGTGTTTTAACAAGACAGGTTCCACTCAGAACAGGCCTCGCCATGGTCGACCAAAGAAGTTGAGTTATTTTGAGGTGACCACAAATTTACACAGTTATACAAGCTGTACACTCACTACTTTACATAGTAGCAAAGTGTGTCACATGAAAAGATATAATAAAATATTTACTTCACTTTTGTGAGATACTGTATATTTGTTTGCAAAGGTTTTTAGCGTGTAAAATTATTCCAATGTGTGTTTCAGCTTTGTTTTTCACTTTAGTTTCTCCTAAAGTGATTGTAAAGGTTATTTTTTATTTTATACAAATACAAATACAAATAGAGCTTTCTTTTGTTGGTATTTGATCACCTTAGCCTTTTTTTTTATTTGTGCTATAAACAAAAAACAGACAATTTTGAAAACAAAAACTTTTTTATTTTCTGCTATAAAATCTATCAAAAAAAAAATTTAAAAAATAAAATGTATTCATCAATTTGGGCCAATATGTATTCTGCTACATATTTTTGATTTAAAAAAATCCCAAAAAACGTTTGGTTTGCACAAAAGTCTTCAAACTATGGGTTATTCTCTTCTTTTTTTTTTTTTTTTTTTTTTACTAGTATTGGTGGCGATCAGCGACCTTTAGCGAGGCTGCTATATTGCAGTGGACATGCAAACACTAACTGACACTTTTTGGAGACCAGTGACACTAATACAGTGATCAGTGCTAAAAATATGTGCTATCATTGTACTAATGACACTCGCTGGGAAGTGGTTAACATAAGGGGCATTCAAAGGGTTAACTATGTGCCTAGCTAGTGTGTTTGTGTACTGTGGGAGGTTTTTTTACTAGGGGAAGGCACAGATTCATGTCCCTGCTTTGCAGGATCAGTGCCTTCCCTACTGACAATGGCGATCTGCCTTGTTTACATAGGCAGATCACTGTTATGGCTCTCTGCCGAACGATCAACGGGTGCCAGCAGACATAGTCTGCAGTACCAGTAGATCAGCTCCCGCTGTGTATAAACACAAAGGGAGCAGATCGCTGGTAGTGCACATGCACGCCCCAGAACCGGAAGTGTCAGATCACGTACTTGGTACGTGATGCAGTGCAGCAGTTGCCACCTTGCCATAGTATAAGTATGTTATACTGGCGACAAGTGGTTTAACATGGTATGCTTACCTGCTCTGTGCAATGGTATTACACAGAGTGGCCCCGAACCTCCTTTTCTCAAGTTCCCCATCGACGATCCTTGGTCTGCCTCTTCTAGGTGGGCCCCATAGAAAGCTGCTTTCTATGGGGGGCCCACCTGTAGGCTCACTCTGGAGTAGCTCGGCCCTCCTTCCTCGACACAGGATTTGACTGACAGCAGCAGAGGCCAATGGCTCCAGCTGCTGCTCTTGTCATCTATGAAAGTAGGAGGAGAGGAGAGCGGGGCTTCAAATGGTGACAGCGCTGGATTGAGTGGTGTCGGGTAAGTGTTTGGGGTGAAAGGGAGAGAGAATGCACATACAAAGGATTTTTACCATATCGCAGAGAGCACATTAAAGTGGAATTACACTTCACCTGCGCACCACAAACCCAAAAGCGATATTTAATTATTTTTTAATATTTAGCACAAACTCCCCCACCCATCCATGTCTCTATGCTTTTTGTTCAGAAATTACTTTGAAAAACACTCCTCGTATTTCTGACCGTGGATTTGTGTAGCATTTACTTCCTGGAATCTTCCTGCCCTTGGCTCAGGCATGCAAGCAAAAGGGGGTATGCTTAGTTGAGAGAGCCCCCCCCTCCCCTACTGTAGTCTCCTGGGATGTATGACATAATTTGCCTAGGCGTGGAAACCAGAAAGTACCTGAAGAAATGTAGGGAAAAAAAGTTTTAAATAAGAAAATATGATCTACTTTCTTATCCATTTGCTAATGTTAGCAGCAGAAGGATTAAAAATAGTCCATGTTGATTGAGGGAGGGAAGTTCTGCTTTAGGATAAAACATTTTTTTGCCTTACATCCACTTTGGCCCTTAAAAGGTTAAAATATTTTTGTATGATGGTATATATGCAATTAGATAATGTACAGTTTCAGGAAGTATATGCAGTTCTGTAAATGCGATTGGAACCATTCACTTAGAGGATTTTCTTTTCCCTGCCTGTGTTATGGTAAAATCCAGGATCCGTAAACGAAAAGAGGAGAAGCTGAAGGAACAAGAGCTGAAGATGAAAGATAAAGAAGATCAACTGAGAGAAGATAATGATGTGCCTAAAGCAGCAGGGTAGAATGTTGTGTTTTTTTTTTTTTTTTTTTTTTTTTTTTTTTTTTTAATACTAACTGGACTATAACAGCTGGTGTGATAGAAGCTCAGTATAGGTTTTATGTTTTGGTATGACTGTATACTTGTTACTGTATTCCTGTTACCTCACCATATTAGGCTCTCTTCAGTTATTCATATGTGCTTGCCACATATTTTCAGAAATGAAGAGCAGGAGAATTTGCAGGTCGGGAATGAGAATAAGGATACTGAGCAGAAAGAGCAGGATGCTGCCGCTGAAGATGAAGAGATGCCGCCTCCTAGCAAGAAAAGGAGAGGTACCTGTTGTAATGTGAACTTCTGATATTCATATTTTTTTTTTTTTACCCCAATGAAACCTCAAAACCAAACTTTGATTGTGCATGAGTGTATATAATGCAAGCGATTTGGTATATTCAAATGTAAGCTGAAGTATGGGCATTACAAACATTTTGCAAAAAAATTTAAAGCGGGACTCCACCCAAAAATGGAACTTCCGCTTTAAGGCATGTCATTTTTTTGGGGGGGGTCCCAGCTTCCGCTTCCCACTTCCTGCCGGCACACCGTAGCACCGGAAGGGAGATCACCTCTCCCCCCTCCCTCTCGGCAATCATCTGGGACAGGTCACAGTCCCAGATGATTGCCCAGCCAGTCACGGTGCGGCTCGCGCATGTGCAGTGGGTGCCCGGCTGTGCAGCCACAGCCGGGCGCCCACACTTACAATGCCGGTGCCGCAGAGAGGAGGGTGAGACGAGCGGTGCTAAGCTCCCCCGTATCGCTGGACCCTGGGACATGTAAGTGTCTGATTTATTAAAAGTCAGCAGCTGCAGTATTTGTAGCTGCTAACTTTTATTTTTTTATTTTTTTTTTTAGCAGAACTTCGCTTTAAGTATACATTTTTTTTTTTTTTTTTTTTTTTCCTGGAGTGATCACCACCTACTCATCTGGTGGTGGTGTTCCTTACATCAGCACAGTACAGTACTTACAGCTCACATAATCACAACTGCACTTAGACCAAGTGGCCAGAATCAGCCTGAGGACATTTTGATGCATAAAAACAGTAGCTTCAGCCGAATGACGGCTACAGCGCGGACCTTCTTTGCCAGGAGTACATCAATAGACATCTTCCCATGCCCGAGCGGCCTGCACTCCCCCTGCAGGGTGCGCGTGGCGCGCTCTGTGATCAGCGAGTCTATCAATCCTCACCCCTTACCACGTGATCAGCTGTCAGCCAATGACAGCTGATCATGTGATATAAACACAGCTGGTAATCGGCTATTTTTTCTCCTCGCACTGATAGCGTGAGGAGAAAAAAAAAGCCGTTCACAGGTGTCTCTCATCGGTCCCAATCAAGGAGGGGTGCCGCCTACCAATGCCCACAGTGCCACCTATCAGTGCCTCATCAACAGTGCTGCCCATCAGTCTCACCTACCATTGCCCCTCATCAGTGCCATCTTATCTGTGGCCATCAGTGCCGCCTTATCTGTGCCTATCAGTTCCCATCAGTGCCGCCTCCTCAGCGCATATCAATAAAGGAGAAAAATTATCTGTTTGCAAAATTTTATAACAAGCTATAAAACATGATGATTTTTTTTTTTTCAGAATTTTCCATCTTTTTTTGTTTAGCAAAAAATAAAAGCCCCAGCTGTGATTAAATACCACCGAAAGAAAGCTCTATTTGTGTGAAAAAAATGATAAAAATTTAATTTGCGTACAGCGTTGTATGACTGTGCAATTATCATTCAAAGTGCGTCAGCTTTGAAAATTGGTCTGGGCAGAAGGGGGGGTTTAAGTGCCCAGTAAGCAAGGCGAGTATTGCAGCAAATGCTTTTTTTTTTATTTAGTGGGATACAATATTTTTGTAAGGCTAGGTGTCGGTTTTAAAGTTTATGTCAAGGCAACAAAGTGTGTGCATATTTCCCCATTTTTATCTCTTTAATGACCCTGCAAACAGACAAATGCCTAATAATCTGCCATAAATGCACTCCTCTCCACTTCTGTTGTGGCCAGGAACACACAGCATTTTGTTGACCAGTTGCTGTCAGCCCTACCCAATTTTCTTTAAACCCTAAACTAGGGATCGACCAATAATGCTTTTTTTCGGTGCTGATACGATACCGATATTTCGGCCACCTCTCAGGCCGATAGCTGATATTGTGTGCCAATATTCTGTACATTTAAAAAATGTATTTTTTAAGCTTTTTTTTTTTCTTTTAATCACTGTTATTGCTGTCACAAGGGATGTAAACATCCCTTGTGGCAGTGACAGGTACTCTTTTGGAGGGATCGGGGGTTTTAAAACTGGCACCTTTAAGATGCCTGTAATCCGTGAAGTGATGTAAGTGTTGTTATTACAATAAAGCCGTCCGTCCGCTCTAAAGAACGGTACCGGGGTGATTGGGTACGTTTTTACCCGATACGTAAAAAAAAAAGTGAATATCGGCCACCGATAATCGGTCGATTCCCTACTCTAAACCCCTCTCCTAATCTTATTTTCCACACCTTAAAGACTAAAGCTGGCCATACATTATAGAATGCTTTTTTTCTCTTACGTTCATTGACGAACACAGCTGTTTCTTCTTTATCCATGACCAAACAGGGTTTTATAGTCCCACCTACAGGAGTAGGACACTAGGCAAACAAAAACTCGGCACCTCCTATGGGTAGTCCTCTCTGGGCATAAAACCCCTTCTACTATAGGCCTCCAGTCATTCTGCCTAGTGTCTTCAGGAGTATGGACATGTTTTTATGCTGGGACTTATGTTCCCATAGCTTTTTTTTCTCTTCTCTTCTTTTTCCCAGGGATTTTTGCATTTTTCCTGCGATCTTCTATCAATAGTCGAGCTGGGCGACGGACTAGATAATCTAGATCCAGTGGTCAGCCTAGTCTGACCAGCGAGCGCGCACAAGCCAGTAGCTCCGCGCTAGGTCGGCCGCGACAATGCCCTATCCTGGACCGTGGCAGCCAGCGAATTAAACATCTTGCATGGACACACACGACCGGGCTGTCAGCTGGGTTGGCGGCCCCTGGGTTTTTACTAGGGGGTCCGCTGATACTGGGGTACACCTGTTAGTCAGTTTTCCCCTTTTCCAAACCTGAGTGTGCCTGGCAGTCGTCGGGGGTAGGGTGTATGAGCACGTTTGCTCGTCTCCCTAGGGCTGTGCCTGTATGATGCCTGACAGTTGCACTGCCTCAGGTAGCGGGATGATTGGGTTACACTTGCTGCCTGAGTGGGACTTGCTTGGTGAGCAGTGTTTGCAGAGCAGTCTGGCTTGCATTGGGCTGGCTTGCTCGCGGCTCTGGCAGCCAGGTGCTGGGCAGCCTGTAATGCCGCTCTCCTGCCTTCGGGCGTCATTCAAAAAAAAAAATAGTACCTCACTGTGACTGCACTCTGTGGGGGAGATAGGCATATTGCTGTGCCCACTGTCGCCTTCATGAGGGGGGGGGGTTGCTCCATCTACTGCTTCAGTGGGCAATGTGACAGTGTAGTGGCCTGTTCTATTTCCTGAGGCACCATCTTGCTGGTGCCTCCCTTCCATAGTGGGCTTCTCGGGGGGGGGGGGGGGGGGGGGGGCTGGCTGGCTATCATAAGGGGTGACCAAGCCCCTTATAATAGCTTTAGGCAGTGACAGCAACGACCTGAAACTGGTAATATTAAAATTCTTGCCTTCTTGCACATGAAAGGGGAACTTCAGTTCCCCCTAATTATTTTTTTATTTTTTATTTAACTTTCGCTTACCTGTTATGCAGAGTTTTCCAGGTTAAGGCAGCTGGTCCACGTTGACACATGCCATGTTTGCTGCTTGGTGTCTCTACTCCTGCAGCCTCCTGAGATATGTGACTAGGTTATCCAAGGAGGCTGCAGGAATGGAGAAATGTCATTTTTCCTTAGGAAACTGAGCAAAAAAAAAAAAAAAAAAAAAAAAAGCTGTTTTATATTGTGGAGGGGAGGAGTGCAGGAACCTTAAGTCACCCAGGAGAGTGAAGGCATTATTTTTTCTAAGCTTTTTCCATTTTTTTACCTGGTGACCCTTCCAGTAATACTTTTTTTTTTTTATCTTGGAGTGACCATGCTTCCTCACCCAACTGTATCTACTAAGGAGTAGCATTGTCACTCTAGGCTGCTGTTATGATTTGGACTGCAAACACTCTTCTATCTCCTTATCTTTTACATAGGCCGTGTTGTGAAGTTCACAGAAAATGGCTGGAAAGGCAGATAACTTGATTGTTTGAGATTTTAGTTCACTCCACAGGAGGTTACAAGAACACGTGATTTCTGGCAGGATCAACTGATTTTTCTGTCCTTGCAGAAAATGTTTTTAGCTTAAATAAAGGAAACTAATGCAGCTACCACATCTAAGGACTGCTAAGCTGCTATATACTACATTTTTGTTCTTTGCTTTATATACGCTCTAAATGTGTGTTGGAAATTGGTTTGAATTTTGTAATTTCTATTACATAGGCATGAGAAGGCAGAATGGCTCCAAAGACAACATAAATAATCTGGATAATAAGGAAACAGACCCCGTAGATGAGGAAGAACGGAAACAGAAACAGAAAAATGAGCAACGAGAGCAAGAGTTAATAGAGAAGATCCAGCAAGTCACAGCCTGCACGAACATCATCCCTCTAGGCCGAGACCGCTGGTACAGGCGGTTCTGGACTTTTTTTTCTATTCCGGGACTGTTTGTGGAAGAGGACTATTCTGGGATTACTGAAGACATGCTGCAGCCTCGTCCTGCCTCACATCGAGAACCAGAAACAAAACCTATAGTCAATGGCCATGATGATTCTGTGGAGGATATAAAGGAGGAATCAGAGGCCTCTAAACCTGTGAACAAACCAAATCGCTGGTGTTACTACAGCTCCGTGGAACAGCTGGAACAGCTGATTGGTAGTTTGAACACACGGGGATACAGAGAGAGCACGTTAAAGGAAGCATTAGTACAGGAGAAATCAAGAATATGCCAAAAACTGAATAATTTTCCTGCTGAATGCTTCAATGTTTCAGGTATTTCCTAAAAATATGTTAGATGATGTGGTACGGTTTGGGTGCAGTGCGATTGCGCATTTTACCCGTGGTTTTAGGTGCTATATCTTTGATTTCTGTTCATTTTCATTAAAGTGCATCAAAGTCCTGTATGCAGCATCCTTGATGCGCTTTCAGAAAACGCACGGTCTAATATAAGTTAATGGGATCGCACCTAAAGCCATGTGTAAACCGTGCATACTGGTACACCGTGCCCTTATCGCAGTACGCTAGTGTGAACCCGCTCTTAAACATTACAATCCTACAACGTTCGGTTTTCTACAGATGCCATTTAAATGGTTAATTTAAAATTAAGGGTATACCCAGGCCTGGACGCTCCCAGGAGCCTGGTAACCAGTGCCCCTAAAGTTATAATAACATTACCCTTGCATTTCATGGGAGAGTCCTTGCCAATTTTTGTCTAGCGTATTATTAAAAAACTGTTTTACTAGCTTATCCCTCGATCTCCCAGCAGCTTTCGCTCTCCTCCTGTGACACTCTGGGTTGTGGGCGGGCCTGCTGCTGCTCATGCTCTGTACAAAATAACGTTTGAGTGCCTGTGACCATCCGACACTGAAGAGAAGTGGCCCTGGGGAACCAGTCATGTGGAGTTAAGAGAGCCGAGTGTTAAAGCGGAGTTCTGCCTGCACAAAAAAAAAATTAAGTCAACAGCTACAAATACTGCAGCTGTGACTTTTAAAATAAGGACACTTACCTGTCCGGGGCGCCCCCAATGTCCACCCAAAGCTGACCCATCCCTTGGCTCTGGGTGAAGGCGCCGGCAGGGGGGGAGGAACTGGATAACTGGATAAGTTCCATTACTGGGTGGAACCCTGCTTTAAGTAAAAGTGCTGTACAGAACAGGAGACATATATAGTCATAGAACAGCTATATATTCATAGACACTGGGTTATAGGGTGCTACCTTCCGGCGATTGGACACGCCCCCTTCCGGCATACCCCCATAACCAGCCCTATTTCTTGCTGGTGTCCTATAGGTGATGGGCCACATCACTCTTATGAATTTGTTTCTATACTTAACTAGTTCTTCTTTACTTCAAATACTTTACCACTTCCATACCGGGCTTATTTTGGTACTCCTCTCCTACATGTAAATATCATTATTTTTTTGCTAGAAAATTACTCAGAACCCTCAAACATTATTATATATATATATATATATATATATATATATATATATATATATATATATATATATATATATATATATATATATATATATATATATATATATATATATATATTTTTTAGCAGACACCCTAGGGAATAAAATGGCGGTCGTTGCAGCTTTTTATGTCGCACGATATTTGCACAACAATTTTTCATATTTTTCAAATGCGTTTTTTGGGAAAAAAGCTTTCATGAATTAAAAATAACAAAACAGTAGAGTTAGACCAGTTTTTTGTATAATGTGAAAGATGATGTTACGCCGAGTAAATCGATACCCAACATATCACGCTTTAAAATTGCGCACACTCGTGGAATGGCACCAAACTTTGGTACTTAAAAATCTCCATAGGTGACGCTTTAATTTTTTTTACAGGTTACCAGTTTAGAGTTACAGAGGAAGTCTAGTGCAAGAATTGTTGTTCTCACTCTAACGCACGTGGCGATAATTTGCATGTGTGGTTTGAATGCCGCTTGCATATGTGGGCGCGACTTGCATGTGCGTTTGCTTCTGTGCGCAAGCACTCGGGGATGGGGGCACTTAAAAAGAAAAAAATGTATTGTTTTACCTAATTTTTTTTTAAATTATACGCTTTCTCTTAAATTGTTTTTTGATCACTTTTATTCCTATTACAAGGAATGTAAACATCTCTTGTAATAGGAATGGTGTATGACAGGTCCTCTTTATGGAGAGATATGGGGTCTATAAGACCTCACATCTCTCCTCCAGGCTGGAAAGCATCAGATCAAAAAAAAAAAAACACTCCCATGCTTTCCAGGCGAGATCGTAGCTGTTTACAACCGCGGCCCAGACGTGGAGTCATAGCGTTGCACCCGGGCCTCCGACAGTCATAGAGATGGTCATCAGAAATCTCTATGCTCTTCATCCGGCGGCAGCAGATTCTTTCTCTGGGTCCCCGATGGCACGGGAGAGCCCGGAGAAGCACCGGATGGCGGCGGGGGGGGGGGGGCTGGGTTAAGATCAAAGCATTTAATGTGGAATATCCTCCTTTTTGTGACAGTTTAGCTCTAATCACTGGTAGAAGGGATTTTCACTCTCAATACATTTTTTGAAAAAAATTGAGATACAAAGTTATCCAGGTAATTTTGCGGCAGTCCCGAAAAACAATAAGCAGATCAGAACATCAACTTTCGTCTAGCAGTAAGAAGGGTCGCTGGTTCGAATCCCAACCACAACACTACCTGCCCTGGAGTTTGCATGTTCTCCCTGTGCCTGCGTGGGTTTTCTCTGGGTACTCCGGTTTCCTCCCACACTCCAAAGACATGCTGGTAGGTTAATTGGATCATGTCTAAATTGTCCCTAGTATGTATGAATGTGAGTTAGGGACCTTAGATTGTAAGCTCCTTGAGGGTAGAGACTGATGTGACTGTACAATGTATATGTAAAGCGCTGCGTAAATTGACGGCGCTATATAAGTACCTAAAATAAATAAATAATAAGTGTGAACAAACAACATGATCTGCAGCAAATAAGAGAGAAGGAAAGAGAAAGGAAGGATGTCCACAGTAGGAAGGTGGGATGGGGGAGGGGGGGGTGTAGTAAACGTTAAGAATGGCCAAAACTGGACTGCTATAATGAAGTATAGCTCTCCATGGGCAGTGATGGATGGGCGTGTTGTATCTATGGGGTCCATATCTGAGAAAATGTGTCTTGCGTGTTCAGCAGGATGCTGGTCAGTTTCTCATTGAAGAACCCGTCAACCTGCGAACTAACTTTCTTAAAGGAGACAAGGCTTTGGCAATAGTCTGTTTAATAACAAAATGTAGGCTGCCAGTATGACTTGGGGTTTAGTAAAATCAGGGGGTTTAAGGTATAATAAGACATACCAAAGATTTCTGAGGAAAGGACGGTTGAACACGGAATGTATGAGCTTTCAGCTTTAAGACCTTGATCCATGGCACATGTGCACCATGTATGTAAAATGTCACCCAGCAGCCACGAAAGTGTAGGCCAGTATGCGAGGGCTGTAGATGGGCTACATGTGATGGGACCCGGTACCATCTGGTAACTGTTTTGAATGCAGACTCGATTTGTGTTTACATTAATAGAGCCAGTAGCCTATCGTGGCCCAGATTTGAAACCAGTCTTCCCTATTTCTGGCGTGCTGGAGATCTGTCTCCCACTTGGAAACGTAAGCTTGATCGTTTACATCTGGGTCCCCAGAGAGCCTCCCCCTTACATCAGGGTCCCCAGAGAGCCCTCCCCCTTACATCAGGGTCCCCAGAGAGCCCTCCCCCTTACATCAGGGTCCCCAGAGAGCCCTCCCCCTTACATCAGGGTCCCCAGAGAGCCCTCCCCCTTACATCAGGGTCCCCAGAGAGCCCTCCCCCTTACATCAGGGTCCCCAGAGAGCCCTCCCCCTTACATCAGGGTCCCCAGAGAGCCCTCCCCCTTACATCAGGGTCCCCAGAGAGATATAATGAAAACTCTCTGCTGCCCGCAGCTGCATAGTGACGGCGGAACAGCTGGGATGCAGTGCGGGTGGTGAGAGATGTCATCTCTCTGCTTTCTCGCCCGCCCGCCGTTTAGCCGACTCTCCTGTGCTGCCTGTCTGCTTTCCAGGGCAGACTGGACATAAAAAGCCAGCCCTGGAAAAAATTATTACACTAGCCCAACAGCAAACGTCATTATTTTCTTGTTCATAAAAGGGAAAACCATACATTTTAAAGCACAGAGATCACCTACCGCAGAAAGAATACACTACGGTAAGGGGGTGGGGTGGGGTTACTGATATAAGGGGGAAACCTTTATATCCGTGCCCCCTTACATTATTGTATTCACTCCCCCTTACACCGTGCAGGGATCAGTCAGATGGCTCCAGGTTGGCGACTCTGGATTTTATCCTAAAGTCAACTCTCCACAGTCCATACATGGCTGACTTCTCCCATGACCCCCATCCTGGTGGCACTCCCACTCTTGACTCCTCTCCAGACTCCCTCAGAGACTGCAGACGTGATACAGGAGATAGTCAGAGACTGTGGACATGATGCAGGAGATGGTCAGAGACTGCGGACATACTACAAGAGATGGTTAGACTGCAGACATGGAAACGGAGATGGTCAGAGACTGCCCATCAAATCAATTGAATCAGTGTTTCGTCTATCACAATTTAGGAGGCGGGGCTCTGTTACAGTGAGTGGATGACCGCCGAACAGTTCAGACCCCAGCTCCATGAAAACAGGAGATACCCGCTGTGTGTGATTACAAAAGCGGAGGGAGAGGACCTCTCCCGTTCTGCCTGTCAGCTCTCCCGTGCCGCCCATTGTTTGGCCGGCTCTCTCGTGCAGCTTGTCCGCTCTCCAGTGCTGCCTGTTCTGCCTGCCGGCTCTGTCATGTGGCCCAGCTGCAGAGAGGTTGGGGGCCCCAGATTCTGGGCTATAGCCCCAGTAGCCACACCCGAGCAACGCCACTGACATGCACATTTGCTGACAAGAATTATGCTGATAGGAGAATATAGAATGAGCTAAAGGATGAGCTCTTTTAACACCTGGCCTATAGTAAAATGACTACCAGGTGGGAGCACTGTTCTGGGACGACGTCATATTGGGCTGTACGATCTGTCGCTGGCTGTGTCCCCCAGACACAGCCGATGACTGATCACTGCCCTGGCCTGCTGCCAGTGTCATGTGATTGCTGTGACCAATCACAGCAGGTGACATGACAATTGTAAACAATCAGTGGCTTCCTTTCATTCCATCCATTGTATACAATTGTGTTGCTAGCTGTGATTGGTCACAGTGATCACATGGTACAGACGGGGCCAATTTGCTTTGCCCAATCACAGCTAATCACAAAACACTGAACCAGTTTCATTTATTAAAAATGGTTGCTTGTACCAATGAAATTCATTGGTATATGCAATCATAATGTGTAAAGAAAAAGAAAAAAATCCTTATCACTTACCCAGAGTGGTAACACTGTATTGCTCTGGTCACAGTCTGAAAAAAATCAAGTTATTTTAAATTGTTATTTTTTGTCACAATCATTTGAAAAATGAAGAAATAAATAAAAAATAAAAAAACACACTTTTTTTTACGTACTGTCACCAGTGGCCACACCAGTTATATGATAACTCTGTACTGCAGTGGTGACCGTATGTTAAAAACTTTTTTTTTTTTTTTTGATTTATTCATTTTTTTAAATAATTGTGCCAAAAAAATTACAACTTCAAAAAACGCGCTATGCCTCCTTACTAAATACCTCGGACTGTCTACTTTACAAAAAGGGGTTATTTGGAGGTATTTGTACTGTCCTGGCATTTTCAGGCCTTAAGAAATGCGATAGGGTACATCAGGATTGATCAATTTTCAGACAGATACCATAGTTTGTGGACTCTCTAACTTTCACCAAATGTAGCAGAATACATTTTCACCTACGTTTATGAAGAAAGAATATTTGCTAAATTGTATAACTGAAAAGAAGAAAAATGTGTGTTTTTTTTCTAAATTTACTGACTTTATTTTATTTAGCAAAAAATAAAAAACCCAGTAGTGATTAAATATTACCAAAGGAAAGCTCTATTTGTGTGAAAAAAAAATATTTCTTATGGGTACAGTGTTGCATGACCGTGCAATTGTCATTTATCAGCATTGAAAGCTGAAAATTGGCCTGGGCAGGAAGTGGATAAAAGTGGCCAGCATTGAAGTGGTTAATGTGCTGCTAATTATTTGCCCAGTTGCTGGCTGTATGTCCTAAAGCTGTATTGCTTAATGGCAGTAGATAAAAATCGGGGTCACAATCTAACTGTGCTGTGTGGCAGGAATGTGCAAATCTCAGAAGTGAATTGACAAATATTGACATACTTTGGCAGGTGTATTTAGCGGTTTGTCTGCAGTTCAGATTTTACGTTCCTGTAAACTTGTATACACTATAGTACTGTTAAATCTCAAGACCATATATTGTTTACATAGAAAATCCACCATCCCCTGAAGAAACAAAACCTGGACGGGGAAGATCATTAAATGCACTTGGTTCCACCCCAATCTCAGGAGAGAAGCAGCTAGAACTGCGGCTGTGTGAGCTTTTGCTGGACATTGAAGATCGCATCTACCAAGGCAGTCTTGGTACTGTAAAGGTATGTAGTCAGAGCCTGAAGATAAAGCCTTCAGGCATTACCACAGCACTGTATACTGCACTCTGGCTGCTTAGAATAGATATTCTGTCATTTGGTGATTGAATATATTTGTATAGGGATGAGCTGTAAATCAGTAGATGTGGTCATAGTCTATATTATGTGTCTGCTTTCTCATGTGCCTGCGGGTCTCTGGTAACATCTGTTCATTTTTGTAACGGACAGCCCACTATAACATCCTAATTTGATCTTATCACTTGGTTTTAAAAAATATATATATTTTTTTATAGTGTAGCACCTGTTGCTTTTTTTGAATTGGTTGCTGCATGCTCTAAATGGTTATCAGAGATGAGCCATTAATTCCTCGTCTCTACTTCCAGGTCTGTGACTTTTTTGAAAGTATTTAAGTGTAGCATCAACATGACGTACAGTTGCCATTCTCAGAAATGACAATTTACATGATTATTTATTGATAGGTGCTCTTTAACCACAGTAAAGCATAATGGTTGTGTAGCACTGTATATGTCATGAGCAAATATGGCTGTCCCATGTGCATTCATAATTGTGTTATTTTTTTTTTTTTAATAAGTTTATTTACAAAAATGTAATACTTCCTAAAGCAGATGTCCTGTAGAGTTGGTAGTTTACACATTTCTTTAGTTGAACTATGCTTGTGTAACTGTTTTCAAACTGATATTTTCCATGTAAAATACACTAAAATTAATCTTAGTGCACACAAACAATAGAAGTGAAAGGGCGACTTTGCAGCTGCATGATCACATCTACAGTACATAGCCTGCTGTTCAATTTTAGGTTTAATATGTATTTTATTAATTTTCATCAGAAAAAAAAAAAAAAGAAGAAATCGCAACAATTCAGGGGACAGAAACAGGAAAAAAAAAGGGGGGGGGGGGGTGTAAAGATTTTCATCATAGTGCAATATGGTTTCACAATTTACAATGGAAAGGAAATCCAAATAAAAGGCTCTATTCGTGAACCATCACACAGTTAAAATGCAAGTGAGAGAAGTAAAAAGTGGAAAGGGAAGAAGAAAAAAAGAGAAGACTGATTAAACCAGATTAAAATTAAATCAAGACTGAATCCTTACGGTGTAAATAGCAGAAAACATATTATTTCTCGATAGCAATTCTGTATAAAGGAGATCCAAGAAGTCAAGAAAGGACAGAAGGGAAGGCTTCATGAGGAAGTACAATCTATTTGTAAAGTTTCTACAGAACTTATCAGAAGTTGAGTAATGTATCCATATGTACCACAATTTATTATGTTCTGTCCATTTCTTAGGCTTGCTTTCTCTCCATAAGCATGAAGTCATTCATGAGGTCCACCCAAGCGTTTTGAGAAGGGGAAACTGTAATCTCCCAGAATCAGGGAATGAGCTGCCTAGCAGTTGATAGGAAAAATCATCGAAGATTCGATTTTTGGGACCTAATCGATTCTGGAAGGATAGATAGGAGTGCTATCTTAGGAGAAGGGGTTAGAGAATCATTGTACATTTCGCTATGTTTGGAAGACCCGTTTCCAACATGAGCGGTTACAGTCACACTCCCAGACCCGCCAGATATGCAGATGTGCCCCTTGCTCCGTTGCAGCACCAGCATAGATCCGAAGAATTAGGAAAGATCTGACTTATGCCGCATACACACGATCAGAATTTCCGACAACAAATGTTCGATGTGAGGTTGCTGTCGGAAGTTCCGATTGTCTGTAGGCTCCATCGGACATTTCCAGTCGGAATTTCTGACAACAGATATTTGAGAGCTGGATCTCAAATTTTCCGACAACAAACAAAATCCGTTGTCGTAAATTCAGAGCGTGTGTACACAATTCCGACGCACCAAATTCCACGCATGCTCGGAATCAAGCAGAAGAGCCGGACTGGCCATTGGACTTCATTTTTCTTGGCTTGTCGTACGTGTTGTATGTCACTGCGTTCTTGACGTTCGGAATTTCCGACATTATTTGTGCGACCATGTGTATGCAAGACAAGTTTCAGCCAACATCCGTCGGAAATAAATCCACGGTTTGGTTGTTGGAAATTCCGATCGTCTGTACACGGCATTAGAGTGACGGGGTCACGGTATCATCTGGAAAATATTTTGAAGTTTTTCCTCTGAGTATAGCAGGAGATTGAGGATTTGTATGAGCATGAAAGCAGTATACCATTCCTCAGGGGATATCTCCATCTCCAGTTCCCTTGCCCACACCTTTTGTATACGTAGGTAGCGCGCATGTGTGTGAGATAGAATCTCTTTATCGATTTGGGATAATGTATGGCGAGGAACCCTCTGAACAATGCACATTCCCTCAAAAGCATTCAAGGGCATATGTGTGTGCCCAGAAGCGTGTAACGTGTTACAGTATTTTGTCAAACTCAGGGCAGTTAGCCAATCTGTAGGAGCTATTGTATCAGTCGTGCGTGCCTGAAAGAGGCCAGATGTGGGATGTATAAACTTATGGGCAGTGGGCCAGGAGGATCTTCCATAGGTGGCAAAAGTCAAGGAATGACTACCATCCGGATGGATCTGTTTATATAGGGATGTCGGTAAAATTCCATTCTCTCACTGATCAGTCAACTCCGGTCATGTTGATTAGAAGACAGATTTATTACAAATGTACCGGTACATAGGGATGAGCTCTGTACATAGCAAGTAGATTCAACAGAGTCACACAGAACCCTTTTACACATGTCATTTTATAACAGTATTTGGCAAGCTACCATTGGCTAAGGCACACTGGTGACTCATGGTGCATCGTCAGCTTTATTGTCAAAAACAGTGTCCTTTACACAATATGCCCTAATATGGTAAACTTTTGCTAGTTCTTTAAATATTGTTGTAGGTGTTGGTCGGAACTAAGCAGATTGCATAAACAATAAGTCAGCACCATTTTAGCTAGGAAAAAAGCATATAAGGAACAAGGCAAATATCGATATCACTTGTAATTCTTTGCATATTTCTTATCAAGGGACCAAGCAGACCAAATGACTGAGAGAAGTTGGGGAAATAGAATTGCTGTTTCGCTGGTGTTGGCAGTGCCTGCTCCAGCTTTTTCCTTTTCATCACCTCTTCATAGTATTGCTGTGAACACATGGGTCTCTTGGGCATTTATGTTTAGGCTGCATCTACAGCCATCTAGAGATAATACTATAGTGTTTGGACATCCAGCTGTTCTCTGATGTCTGTGGGCAGCTTTGGAGACTGAGCTCTGCATTGAAAATTCAGTTGTAACTAGTTGGCTCTTTACTTAAAATGTATATATGGCATCTCCCCAATCCCAAGATGTAGTGGCTTCATATGTTTTTCTTTTTTAGGCTTTTTCCCTTTATTTTTACTTGATCTGACCAAAAAGACCTATTCTGTCTTAGCCTCAGTCCTCACCGGTTCGGCTTTGAAAACACACTACTTCAACGCAATTTCAAGACCGCACATTGGTGCGATTTGCACTGCTGATTTCATTAATTTATTGCAATGGGTAAAAAGTAGTGCAGGAACCTTTTTTCATAATTGCTTCAACATGAGTCACAGCAATATGAACAGTTCCATTGCCAGCAATGGCATGCGACCTATGTAATTTGGAACTGTCAAATCGCATGACAAGTCGCACTCATGTGAACCGGGACGGTTGGTACAATGGAGACAACTTTGGACAGCAGCATTTACAGTGTAGAGAGAGTAGCGTTAGATGCGCTAGTAAATTTAGATAGATTTGACTAATAAATGAAATCCGATCTCCAGCTAACATTTTTACAGAAGTTACAGCAACATTTTTGCTTTTGGGATAAAGATTTTACATGAATAAAAGCTGATCATTGTAAGCACCCTGTTGGTGTTATATGGTTGGTCACATTCCTCTACCTAGCAGTTTTGCTAGACAACATTGATTTGTTAAAGGAAGTTGAAAAATAATGCTTACTGACCAAATCAACCTGTGAAAATAAAGGAGAAATAAAGCTTAAAATAGAGAATACAAATGCAACCACCACATCCAAGAATTGATAAGCTGCAATATATTACATGTAGGGTTTAATACTGCTTTAGATTGGCGCTGATATGACTGTGGTGCTTTAATTTTGTGTTGTAGATAAATTGGTCATTGATTGCTTGATTCTTGTGTACAGGTGCCAGACAGGCAGTTGTGGAGGGCAGCACTGGAGAACGGTTCTTATGAACTCTTGGGTGATGAACCGAAGGACAAATCCCTGAAATTAGAAGACAATGATGTGGAGGAGATGGAAGTCGATGGCAATCAAAGCTTTGAAGATGGGTTAGTTATATACTTTTTGGTTGTTGGTGTATTTGTACATTAACCTTTAGTAACTTCTATAGAATCTATGCTTTGCATAATTGTCTGTAATACTACTTTATATTAAATCCCTATAGTCTATCTCAGGGCAACATACAATGGGTATAGAAAAGAATCGCCCCCTTTTAAAATCAAATTTTTTTGCTTAGCAGTCTTTAATGAAGACACACAGTTTTTGTTTTATCCAGCTGTATTTAGTCAGTGCAATTCAAAGACAGAATGGCTAAGTTGGAAAGAGGATCACCCCCCTTTTGTCACTATATAGGGGGTGGTTTCCAGATTTCAATAAGCCCCCTGCCCACAACCACCCGCCAGGGTTGTGGGGAAGAGGCACTTATCCTCATGTTGAGGAGTGTGTGTGTGTGGGGGGGGTTTGACAGCTGATGAATCATTTGTTAAAGATGCGGCGGCCAGCTTCTCGGCCCGCTCCTTAACATCCAGCTAATGTTAAAGACGCTGGTGGCAGCCGGCTCCATAAATTTTCATCTAAATCGCAGCTGAACAGCTGCTTAGGAAATTTGCAGTGAAAACAGAGGGGAAATTCACACCGGACATGTGTGAACCTAGCCTTAAGGAGACCAAACACTGGCAAATGTGAATGTATTGCAGGGATTTACAGACTATTTATTTTCTTCCAATCAATTCCAGAGCCATCACATGAGGTCTTCATTTATCTTTTAACTGCATTCCAGTTGTCTCTGCCACTGCCCAATGGTGTGTGCGCTACAGTAACTAAGAGTACTATTTATTTGATGGAGAGCATACTAGATTTACAGTGCTCAGCATAAATGAGTATATTCCAACATATTTGTCAGAAAACCTTTACTTTTCTCTCAGAATCAACGTTTTCTATGGGACACTATCCTACAAAATACTCCCACAAATGCAGGCCATTGATTGCAACCAAGATTTGTTAAATTGCACACACAAAGTATTTTTCCTAACAAATTCATTCAAGACCTTGATACAAAAATGAATACACTCCCAATGAAAGTCTTATGAGCAAAGCTAAATTTTAGACAACAAAATTCTAATTAACAAGAATTCAACTACAGGTGAGTCTAATTATTCATTAAGCAGGTGTCCAGCAGACAGTTAATTATAAAAGGACATTCCTTAAATAAAACCTCTTCCCGTTTCATGCTGTCAGCAATGGAAGAGAAAAGTCCCAAGGCCTGAGAAAGAAAATAATTTCTTTACACAAGAAAGGTGAAGGCTACAAGAAGGTCAGCAAAGCTTTATCATTCAGAATACTGTAGCAAAAGTAATACAAAAATTTAACAAAGATGGAACTGCAACCATCTCACAGACGTCCAGGCCGTCCATGGACGTTAACACCTCGACTTGAGCGTCTTCTGATAAGGGTTGAATAAAATTGCCATGCAAGTTTACTGCACTTGGCTAAAGAAGTAGAAAGCCAAGCTGGGGTGATTGTTTCCCGTGACATAATACGGCATACACTGCAGAGTAATGGTATGCATGGGTGTCATCCACGAAGGAAGCCTCTCCTAAAGCCCATGCACAAAAAGCCTGACTAGAATTTAACAGGGTCCATGCTGAAAAAGACTACTGGGACTCTATATTCTGGAGTGACGAGACCAAGATAAATGTTTTTGGAACTGATGACTTCAAAACTGTATGGTGTCCCAAAGGTGAGGAGTACAGAGAAAAATGTATGGTGCCTACAGTGAAACATGGTGGTGGCAGTGTCCTTCTGTTGGGCTGCATGAGTGCTGCTGGTGTCGGGAGCTGCATTTCATAGATGTATCATGAATTCAGATATAATGCTCAATTTCGAAAGAGAAGATGCTACCATCACTCCGTGCCCTTGGTCGTTGTGTACTTTAGCTTTTTTTAATTTATTTTTATGTTGGAAAAACTATGCAGATTTTCTCCACTGTGCATCAGGGACTATTTTGTACAGATAGTGGCATGTAGTAAGAAATACATTTTTCATGTAATTCATCTTCTGAACAAAAACACAAATCATTTGATTAAAAGGATAAGTTCATCTTTTATATACCAGAATAATAAATACACTTATTTTTGCAGGAAATAAGTACCGTCTGCTGGTTTGGCAGGAAACTGTGAATGAATGACACGACTGTGTGTTTGAGAAGAGCCCTACACAGCTGCACTGTTTTTGAAAAGCGACAGTGGGTGCAGGGTGCTGTCAAAAGGATTGTGAAGCAGGGGGAGATTAGGCAGGGGCTGGAATATGTTACCCCCAAATACATGAATCCTAAATATGGATGGAACATGTAACATGTTTCAAAGGTGAACTTAGTCTTTAAATCTACCTTAATTGTAGATTGTAACATCTACTAAACATAGCTCTCTCTGTCTAGTTCGATCTCATCTGTCCTTCTTTTTGATCTAGAATAGGGGTCTCCAAACTTTTAAGTACAAGAGCCACGTAATTTATTTTCTGAATATTAAAGGGCTGAAAATAATAATTTTATAAACTATGGTATAACATTTAAATGATACGTAGACTGGTGCATCCACTGCCAGCCAGTTGGGTTGCTGCTGTCAGGTTACATTCTTGCAGTGAGCTGGTTTTGGATAACGGGTGGTGAAGAGGACTTGCTGTTTTTAACCAGTAATTTTCTGTGTATTCTTTTTGTTCTATGTAACTGAACTATGGCAGGGGTCAGTCATTTGCCTGCATAACATGTGTCCATTTTTCCATCTCAGAAAGTTGGGAGGTTTACTACGAAGTGTGAAAAAGTCCAGGGGAGGTGAATACATATGTAATGTACAGTAAATGGCTTTGCCACTAGAGGCTGCAAGAAAGTTATTTCAGCAATGCAATCAATACCATTTGCCCTTAGTGAATAGTTATAGTTGCTGGAGATGCCTACAGGGGGGTTTTTATCAGCTTAATTTAATGGTGTTGCTAATGTGCTGTAGTGGACAAAAAATAGCCTCCATTTTTTTGCCATTAGGAAAGAAATCTGGGAGAAGAGCAGCCCTGTAGAAAATTCCAAAGGTTTCTTAGAATTATTCTTTTTGGCAGCCTAAATTCTGCAGTACCAGCCACAGCCACACTGGGGCAGACATTTTTGCATTTGTTAAAGTGATTGTAAAGTCTCGTTTTTTTCAATAAAAATAACAAACGTGTTATACTTACCTGCTCTGTGCAGTGGATTTGGACAGAGCAGCCCAGATCCTCCTCTTCTCGGGTCCATCTTCTGTGCTCCTTGGCCCCTTCCTCCTGTTGAGTGCCCCCACAGCAAGCAGCTTGCTATGGCGGCACCCGAGCCGAGTCACAGCTCTGAGTGTCTATTCGAAAATGGATCTGCGGCCCGGCTCCGCACCCTCTCTCCTGATTGTCTGACTTTGACAGCAGCGAGACCCAATGGTGCCACTGCTGTATCTTACCCAATCAGGAGGAAGAGTCTCGGACGGCTGAGACACACGTGGAAATCGTTGGACACAGATGGGGCTCAGGTAAGTATTAGGAGGGATGCTGCACACAGAAGGCTTTTTATCTTGATGCACAGTAAGATAAAAAAAACCTTCTGATTTTACAACTCCTTTAAACTAATGTGTGATGTTTTGTGCAACCCAAATGTCAATGGACCAATTCCTTACAGACAACATTCTTCTGTGTAGCAATAAGTTATAGCCTAACCCAAAGTCTGATCAGCAACTTTTATCTGTTTATAATTGTTTTACATCTTTTCTTGTAGGTTACAAGGTGTGAAAACTGAGGAGCCAAGTGTTCCATCCACAAACGCCAGCACCCCTCAGCCAGTAGCTACTTCATTACAGTATCTTGCCCGAGCATTACTACAGATAGAGCAAGGCGTGGAACGCAAGTACTTAAAGGCTCCACTTGGTAAGAGGGTTTTGGCAAAAATAGGCAGCTAGCAATGCAGATCGCAATGGCAGATAGCAATACATTTTAAAGTTATTGTTAACAACTGTGTGGTATTGCAATTTGGTGATGTCTTGCATATCAGTACTGCCAGTTTTGTATAGTGACAATAGTGAAAAGCTAACCACTAAGTACTATTTAAAGTGCCCACTGATGCCTCATCCTTAACATTTACATCTTAGCATTACGGGGTCTTTTTCAGCTGATGCATGTTTGTGGGTTTTTTTTGTTTTTTTGTTTAGGATGGATCAAAGACAGTTATATATTGTATCTGCCAAGCTAAGCCTATTTTTTGTCATATAATAGCAACAACATTCCACACATCTTTAGCCTAGGTTCACATTGCTGCAGGTTAGAAATCATGTGAGTTCAGCTGAACTCGCACAATTTCAACACTGCAATGTAGTCCAACTTCAGAGGCGATTTGACAAACATCTGTGCTAGTTCCTGCACAGATGTCTATACTGTTGGGAATCGGTGCGGCGCCGTACCGATTCAGAGGGTGCCATTATTGGCAATAGACACTGATTTGACATGTCAAATCGTATGCCAAATCGCTCCAATGTGAACCTGGGCTTAACCTACCTTTCATATAGCTGTCTAGCCTTTATCAGTGACCATGGGGATTGCACATGACTTCTCTTTATGTCAGCTAACCATTAGCGCATGGATCGTGCGGCTACTGCAATACTCAGTTGATACTGAGATCAGAATGCACTTTCAAGAAACAAAACTTTCTATCTGTAAAACATGCCTAAGAATTACCATGTATGATGGCCTGAGAGAGAAATGCTTAGGTGTCAGGACCCGCTACAAAGTACTCTCTGATTTGGGTGACAAACAAATGCAGTATGTTTAATTTGCAAGACTCCTGGATTAGTTAAGATTTTTTTTTAATGTGTGAAACAACTTTATCATGGCTATTTTGTTAACCCCTATATTACTTTTTTTGACAGACACAAAGTTTGATTCTGTTTCATGGCTTTTAAAGGAGTGTACATAATCCCCCCCATCCCCAGCTAATCTAGAAACGTTCCACTCTTATACTATTTTGTTATTTTTAATAGGGGATGCAGAAGATACTAAAAACTCAAAATCGGACAAGAAAAAGAAGGAAGAGAGGAAAAAGAAAGATGATGATCAAATTAGTGAAAAAGATGGTATGTGAATATTTCATTCCCTGCCCATTTATCAGCATGCGTTTACGGCAGTTGTACTTATTAAGTCCTTTTAAGATATTCCCAACCTAACCTATGAAGGTCGGTCTGCTTTAATACACTAGCTAGAGGCAAGAGCCAGGGTAGTAGCACAAGTCATCAGAAAAAATGCTTCGCTGGAAACTGCCCCCCCCCCCCATGTAAACGCTCTTCTGCCTCTCCACCCCCTTCACACATTGCAGGCTGAACTGCCTAGTTAACTTCCATTTGCAGAATGTAAGGGGGATGAATTTTCACCACCTTTCATGCTACTGTTCATTTCAGTGCATTCTAGCCCCCAGACTAGTTTAGTCTAGTACTCCCCCCCCCCCCCCCCCCAACATATTCTTCTGAGTGTGAAAAAAGAAGGCAAGTCCTTTTGCCTATTCTTGATCAAGCTGACTAGACTTGTATAATTAATGGCCCTACTTGGAGGTTAATCCCTCCTGATAAGTCTGATGCCTGGTACTCCATGGAAGGGATACTGGGCATCAAAATTATTCATTTTCATTCAAATTTTCCATAGTTGTTGTTGCACCCTAAAAGTTTCTATTTCTACCCATGGAAGGGGAGGTGAGGGGATGGACTGTTTATACTGTGACCCACGCCTATTCTTGCTCTAAATAATCCCCCTTTTACGGATTCAGTTGATGGGTATTTGGAAAGTCTTTTGAAGTCCTCCTTTGTCTTGGCCGGTCCAGCCCTGCAGCTGACTTTTGCCACTTTGTCGATTTTCTCAGACCATGGCAAACTGGACCGAAGAAATAGTGATTTTTATGCAGTTTATGGATGGTTCTAATCTTGTTGCAAGATTACAACTCTTGCCCTCAGCACTGCTCTCCTGTGTAAAATGTTCTTGCTTTTTGTGAATATGCGTAGATCTTATGGCTTAAAGCCTGGTCTGCAGAATATCTTTGTGAAAGGTGCCCTTTTCACATGCCATTCGAAAGTAGGCTCCTCTTTGGAAGTTCTTGAGGAATACTTTAGGTGGCTACTGAATGAAGAGGGTTCCTACCCCACTAACCTCAGTGATGCTTCCCTATTCAGTGGGACTCCTTTTACATACAGACATGATGGGGTTGATTTTACTAAAACTAGAGGGTGCAAAATTTGGTGAAGCTGTGCATGGTAGCCAATTGGCTTTTAACTTCGGCTTTTTCAGTTAAGCTTGACAAAAAAAACTGGAAGCTGACCGAACTGCACCAGATTCTGCACTCCAGTTTTAGTAAATCAACCCATATCTGTTCCCCCACTCAGTCCTCATTTACTGCAGGTCCTTCACCTCATGGCAGACCCCTCGTAGTTAAGCCCACTGGACCTGCTCAGAACCTTTTTCGCTTTGTTACCCCCCTACCCTTGACTGGGAAGTGGGGGGGAGACATCTATTGACAGTTGCTCCACATTAGAGCAGAAACATCAGGCCTTTCACACTGTCCTTTTGGAGAGGTAAACAAAGTCTCTGTTCTCTCTGTTGCTTTTTCTCTGTTGCACGTTCTTCTGCTTCACAAGCAGCCCACACCTGCTTGTAGTTTATAATCACTGGGTAGCTATCTTCCCTATTTGGGAAGATAACAAGGACTTTTCAAAATCATGCACATGGACCTCAGTTATGCACATCCCATCATGCGCTTTAACAGAAAATCTATTTTAATATGTGCAGTAACCAGCCTCCTGTAGACTTGTCATAGTCAATGCAGCAGCATGGCTTCTGCCTAGTTTTCTGTAGATTTACCATTAAAGTTATAGTCTAGTTGAAAAAAGACACAAGTCCATTTAGTTCAACCAAGAAAAGGGAGAAAAACAAAATCATACAACTCCATATACACAATCCTATACCCACAGTTGATTCAGAGGAAGGCAAAAAACCCCAGCAAAGCATGATCCAATTTGCTCCAGAAGGGGAAAAAATACCTTCCTGATCCCCCGAGAGGCAATCGTGTGTGTGTGTGTGTGTCTCTCTCTCTCCATATCTCTCATATCCATACCTCTTTTAATACAAGAAAGGATTTTGCTTGCTTTGGGAACTGCAGCTTGGCACTGCATGGCCCTCCTAACCCTATTGTATTGTTTCTGTGTTGTCTCCCTTTTATATTGTAAAGCGCTTTTTATGAGCATTGGTAATAAGTCAATTTCCAGGTAGTTAAAATCCCCCATTATCACTGTTTCAGCCCTTTCTATCAGTGCAAGGAGCTGAGTCTCCACCTCCTCATTAACACTGGGAGGTCTATAACAAACTCCAATGATTACTTTTGTAGTACGCACACCCTTGTGCAGTTCCACCCATAATGCATCAGCCTCATCATATTCTTCATCAACTAGGTACTCATTTACACTCGCTTTGAGATCACTTCTCACATAGAGATAGACACCACTACCCCTCCTTTTTTACCCTCTCTTTCCGAAAGAGGGCATAGTAAGTAATATTAATAGCCCGGTTGTATGAAGAATGAAGCCAAGATTCAGCAATGCCAATGAAATCACAGTTCTCTTTTATGCACCAAAGCTTCCAACTCGCCTATTTTGCTTGGCAGACTTCTAGCATTGGTCAACTTTAAGTCATTGCCACATTTTGCACACGTATTTTGCATATTTTTTTTTTTTAGTACAAATAGTACCATTTTGAATTGTTGTTTGTAACATGGGAACCTTCTTATCACCTGCCATAGCATTTTTTCCCCATTCCACCCACCAGTAGACTGTCTGACCTGTCTGCTCCATTGTAATCTAATTCTCCCACCCCCCTCAATACTCGTTTAAGTACTCCTCCAGCCTTCCCATAAACTTCTCCCCCAGCATAGCAGACCCCCCTTCCATTTAGGCGCAAACCAGCTTTAGCATATAGGTTGTACCCCAATGAAAAGTCAGCCTAATGCTCTACAAACCCAAATCCCTCCTTCTTACACCAGGTCTTTAGCCATGCGTTCAGTTCTCAAATCTCCCTTTGTCTTTCCTGTGTGTTGCGCATGGCACAGGCAATATTTCAGGCAATATCACCTTGGAGGTCTTTCCCTTCAACTGGCAGCCTAGTTCTTTAAAGCAAGGAGCCTCCACCTTCAATATATTGTCATTGCTTCCAATGTGGAACCAATGACAATATTTTGGTTCAGATATTACAGTCTAGGAGACTCCTATTATAATCGCCGTTTTTTAACTTGCCACTTAGTCAAATTTCCCACTTTGTCTACGTTCCAGCAAACAAAAAGGTGGGCAAGCTCAAGGAAGAGCAAGCTCAGAAATGAGTTCTACGGAAAGTTATAAAGTTCCAGTAGCACCTGTGATCAATTAAACAACCCCCCCCTTAATTTGAGTCAAGGAAAGAAGAAAATTTAAAAATGACAGAAAAAGTGTTTAAAAAGCTGCAAATAAAGACCCCAAAGAAACTAAAAGTGCGAATTGCAGCAATCACCAACAGTCAAAAGCAAAACTGTTTTTCACTCTCCACTCAAATGTCCCCACACTTGCAACCAGCAAAATGTGGCAAAAGATCAGAGATCTTCTCTTTTATTAGCGTGTGCGAGATGTTTTACTTCCCGTCTAATTAGGCCCCTTTCACACGAGCGGACCGATTTAGGTCCGCCTGTCAATTTTTCAGGTGGGCTCGATCGGACCCCCCCTCTAAGGAACTACAAGAAAAAAAGAAATGGAAGGAGCGCACAACTAGTGCATTACCAAAGATAATTTAATAATAAAATGTTTTATATAAAAGTGGGTACTCACAAAATGCAACTGGCAAAAGGCCATAAAAACAATGCAGGGACTTGCACAGAACACAGGGTACAGCTAACGCGTTTCGGGGGCGCACCCCCTTAGAGCTCATTTTTTTATTAAATTATCTTTGGTAATGCAATAGGTGCGCGCCTTCAATTTCTGTTTTTTTTTGCAGTTCCTTTTGGATTACCCCATCTGAGGAAGGCAGCATCCACCCAGTTTTGGATACCATATATACCTTTCACACCAGCATTTTATTTGCTATCTGTTACTCCTCACCTTAGATGACCTATTAGCGCTGGAAGTAACTGTGTTTTTTGGACCCCCCCTCTATGGAGCTGCATGTGTAAACGGACATGTGTCCATTTACATTCGCTGACGTCCAGTCGGATCCCCTAAAAATAGAAGTATGGGGATCCATTCCCCATCCATCTAGCGGATCGGATGGCAGTCGGGTGTATACGAACAGGCGGTCCGTTTATATCCGACCAACCATAGAGCAGAGTGGGCTGTGTCTTTGTCCGCTTTGCATAAGCGGACACGAACCAGCCATCCGCCTGCTCAGCGGGGATCAGAGGACATACTCCTGGCAGAGTCTGCTCCATGTGGAAGGGCCCTTATACTTCAGTGAACACCTCCCACTTTGTGGCGTTATATTGTATCATAGAATTTCACTCTGGTTCTACTGGTGTACTCCTTTGAGACAGACAATTACAAGGTTCTCCACTCTAGGCCACTGGAACCCTACTCGTGCAGAGGTTAGCTTCATTACACGGACCCGCTTTTTTTCTGCACAGACTTTTCTAGCCTACAAACCTTAAAGAGGAAGTAAACCCTCCTACTCTGATGCTGCTTTTCATTTAGTCCATTATAATAAGTAATTATCAAACTATAGCCACTGTAATCCAGCCCAAATCGCATATTACTGTTTAAAGAAACTTTAAAAAACTTGTTTCCAAGGGGTAAGGCAGCGCCATCTTAAGTATTGTTTTCTGAGTCCACAGTAGAGTGTATTTATGCCCTTACATTGAGCATTTCCTGTACTGTTAACCAAGCCTCCTTCTCAATCCAACGTTTCTATGGCAACCCTGCTTCCCTGCTCATAGTATTTACTTGTGCCTATTATCTATTGTTTGCCTGTGTCAGTCTTATTAATGCTGTCCGTTGTCCAAGTTTACTCCATGTGATGTCACATGGTCACATGGGGTGTAGTAGGAAGCTCTGAGTGATTATGCAGTCTCGTGGGATGTCAGTGTTGTGCTGTAGGAAGATCTGATAAGACAGAAAAGTACACAGAGTGTGCCGTAAATCAGGGGAGATCTGGGCATGCTCAGTGAAGTCATTTTAAAGAACAAAAAGGGTTACAGCAATACTAAGCAAGTAAGGAGATATCTACAAGCAGTGTTCATTAGGGTTTTTTATGCTGATTTACATGGGACAAAGTTGTCGAGGAGAGTTTACAACCACTTTAAGCCTCATACGTGTGGTACGATTGTTGGCCAACTGAGCATCTGATTTTTGTCTTAAGAGCGTGTGCCAGGATCTTGTCTTGCATACTAACGTTACACAATTGTCATGCCACAAACACGAACGTAGTGACGTACTACGAGGAATTTCAGCTCTTGAGCGCCACCCTTTGGGCCCCTTCTGCTAATTTTGTGTTTGGGGAGCATTGATTCTGAGCATGCGTGTTTGTACTTTCAACTTTTGTGTGACAGATTTGTGTACTGGCCATACGAAAATCTGACATCAAACCGGTGTTCGCCGAAAATTTACTAGCCTGCAATCCAGCATTTGTTGGCCGAAAGTTGGACAATTGTCAAAAGGAGCTTACTAACAGTAAGATTTTAGGACAACAGTCTGTCAACAGACAATCCCCTGCCAACAATCGTACCGTGTGTACGAGGCTTTAGGCTCTGCCCTGAGTTTTGAGATGTGCTCCCTGTATCAGGGTCAAAGATCATGTGGCTATCTATTTTGTGAACTCAGAGGTCCTTCCATTCTCATTTCCTCATAAGAACGTGCCTTGGCACCAGTCAGCTTCTATGTATTTATGTATTTGTTTTCCCTTTGCGTACAGTCAGTAGGTACCTTGGCACTTGCCTGCCCATCTCACGAGACGTCTGTTATGTCTACAGACTCCCACCCATGGATTTCCCAGCATCTCTAATTCCCTGATGATCATCATTTGGGCACATTCCAACCTTCCTAACACTTTGATTTTGCACTTCTTGTGCACTCCCCTTTTCAAGAAATTGCTGCTCTTTGTTGCCAATGTGACTTGCTGGGCCACCTTGGGGCCTTCCTTATGTGCTGTTGCCCCCTGCAGAGCCCTCTTTGTGCTCAGATTGGTTTCTCTCTTATAAGGGACTCTGTCAAAAAAAAAACACCTTCTCTGTAGTTCTGCCTTGGCTCCCACTGTGTTCTTCATGGTAGGGCCCCCTCCTTTTTTTTTTTTTTTTTTTTTTACACAAATTGTTGATGAGGTATCCTGAAAGCTAGCCCCACTTCTGTCTTCCCCTGGGCTCTTATTATCATCTTACGGGGAATGTCATTCTCCCTCATGTGTCCTGCCTTGAAGGCATGTCAAAAACTTACAGTTCACCTTATGGGTGGAGTCAGGTGTGCCCTAGAGCTGCACGATTCTGGTCAAAATGAGAATCGCGATTTTTTTGGCTTAGAATAAAAAGATCACGATTCTCGTGATGTAAAATCTTTCACATTATACAAAAAAAAAAAAAAAATGAGCTAACTTTACTGGTTAGATTTTTTTTTTTTTTAATTCATTAAAGTAATTTTTTCCAAAAAAATTTCATTTGAAAGACCGCTGCGCAAATAGTGTGGCATAAAATATTGCAGCAACCACTATTTTAATCTCTGGGGTGTCAACTAAAAAAATATATATATGTTTTGGGGTTCTAAGTAATTTTCTAGCAAAAAAAATGATTTTAACTTGAAACCAACAAATGTCAGAAAAAGGTTTAGTGTTTAAGTGGTTAAACGTTTTTCATTTACACAGGAAGTCTATTCCATTGGCAAATTGTTACAATGTTTATACTTAAGTTCAACTGATAAAGAATGTTTTGGTTCTTGGCAGACTGCCTGATTTTTCTCTTCCTTTCTTTTGAGGGCTGTGGCTTCAGAAGAGCAGAGAAAGAATTGTGAAACACTTTAGTCAAGATCGCGATAACGATTCTTGACGATTAATCACGATAACGACTCTTGATGATTAATTGTGCAGCTCTAGTGTGTCCTCTTTGGCTGTATAAAATGAAGAAATGGTCGCACTCTGAATTTCCAAAAAAATTGCTTGATGTACCTTTATTGTCTCAAGTGTATCAGACAAACGCAGGACAAGCAGTCCTCTTTGGCTGCCTAGCCAATTGACCACTCTTTTTCATTCCGTACAGGACAGTCCCTCCATGAGATTCCTCCCTCCGCTTTCACCCGGCTGGGTGGTTGTTTTGCTTTTGTTCCAGGGCTTCTGTTCTCAGTGAACAAATCCCACCTGTCCTACCTGAACACATTTCCCCTAGAGGTTGGGGTTATTGGGCTCTTTACAGCATCTAGCATTGATGCTTCTAAAGGGCCGCAAAGCCACCACTTGTTTTTCTCTTTCCATTTTTTGATTGGTGGATTTTGAGCCTCTGCGGAGCCCTGCTTCGGCTGTCAACTCTGGCCCTTCTTGTTCTTACTGTGGGCCTGTTGCCCTCCTTTTTATTGCATGGGTGATGTCCAATGGCCTATACTGTATGATTAAGATGATGGGAAATTTTAAGTACCTGTAAATTCCATATCTTGGAGTACGGGATAAGGGTCCCTCTCCTCTCCCTTTTTTTTTTTTTCTGATCTCCTTCCGAAAAAGAAAACTGAAGCTTCATGGAGTAAGCGGAGTTATATGGATACTGTGTGGAATGGTCCCAGCAAAGTGTTTGCCAGTGTCCAATCACCGGATGGTAGTGGCATATAACCCATGATCTAAGAGATATTTCCTGTGTCCTGTACTGCAAGATATGGAATCTACAGATGCATCATAAATCCTTTTTTCCTTTTTTGTCTTCTCACCATAGATACTAATGAAAGTGGTCGCATGCAAAGGACAGTCGTGGATCGATGGCGTGAATCATTACAGTCATCTGGTAGCTTTTCACAGATCTTCCTTCATTTGTCCACCTTGGACCGCAGCATCTTGTGGTCACGGTCCATTCTGAACTTCAGGTGTAAGGTGTGCCGTAAGAAAGGAGATAGCGAGAGTATGCTCCTGTGTGATGGCTGCGAGAGAGTTCACCATATCTACTGTGTACGACCCAAACTGAAGGTGAGTTCTTTTGAGGCCTTTTGACAAAAATCTTTTCATTGTGTTCTTTACTGTTATTTTCAGGGACTGTATTGATACACAGATTGGTTGTTTTTTTTCTTTTTTTAAGTTGGGTAATGTTTATTGAAAAATTTTCTTCCAACAATTGCAGTTAGAAAATTACGAACAATGGAAAAGAGGTGTCTTGGTTTAGAAGAGAGACACAATATAAACAAGATGGTATAAAAGATATACAGAACAATTATTGTGCATACAATAATTCTACATAATTTGTGACAATTACCAACTGTGTACAGCAAGAGGCATACCCATAACCTTCAACAGATCACCAATGCAATGTCCTATTTAATATTCCAGGAGTAATTGAATGGAATTGATGGAATACTACATGCAATTGGCAGTGCAGTCACCACCCTCCCCTATTCATTTGTTGTGGATGAAGAGGGGTGTGTGGACTGGTTAGAGGATAACCACAGGGCCCACGTTTTTTTATTTTTTTTATTTCTTAGGACATTCCTTATATTTATAGGTAATCTGTTCTCTCCGTAAATACAGCACTTCACACCACTGTAAAAATTTTGGGGTGAGGGCGAGTTTACAGGCCAGGAACAAGGACCTTGCCCACATTAAATGCATTTCCGCAGGAAGAGTTTCTTCCAGGATTATGCATAGGAGAGCACATTTAGGATCTAAAGACACATGGGTTGAACAAACCGTGCTAAGTGTTTTTGAAAATAGACATCCAATATCGATGAAGTTTGAGGCAGCGCCATAACATGTAAATAAGTGTCTCAATGGCCATAGTAAATTTGGGGCAAATTGGAGATGCTGCCCTCCCACAAGAGTGTAGTTTCTGCGGAGTATAGTGCACTCTGCGAAAAATAAACATTTGGGTAAATTTTTGCGGGGGGGGGGGGGGGGGGGGGGTAGAGAGAAAATACTCTGGTTATAATTTTCAAAGCCTGAGTCCTTTCATTGTCTATTGAATCGAAGTCCTGTCGCCAGAGATGGAGGTTATTTACTTGTGTTTGAGCACTAACCGCTACCTGTAATGCGGCATAAAGGTCCCTTATTAACCCTATTTTGGGGCTAGAAGTAGTGACCGCCATAGTTAGTAATGTAGAGGGATTCAATTTTAACTGGAAAGTCATGGCCTGACACTTTAAAGCATGGCGCAACTGTAAGTGCTAATAAAATAGCTTATTAGGGAGCTGGTAATGCCCTGCCAATGCATTAAAAGGGAAGAAAACATCCTTATCATACGACTGGTGAAGGAATGATGCCTGCTCTTTTCCAGAACTCAAACCCCTCTAACTTTGCCAATTCCGGTAATTGCAGGTTATTCCAAATAGGCATAAATTGTGTGTACCCTACATGAGATGTAAGGATTCTAGTGGATTCCCATAGCTTGTGAAACAAGACATGCTTGTAGGTTAATTGGCTTCTGTCCAAAAAATCAGCCCTAGTATTTGAATGTGAGTTGGGGACCTTGGATTGTGGGCTCCTTGAGGGTAGGTATCGATGTGAGCGTGCGATGTATGTGTGGAGCGCTGCGTGAATTGCGCTATATATGGGTACCTTAAATAATAGATGAGCATCTTAATGAGACACAATGTATAGGAATAGGGACAATTGTAGACACACACCCACGCTCAGGTTGAACTGGATGGACTGGTGTCTTTATTCAACCTTACTAACTATGTAACTATATAAGAGGAAAGTAGGAAAACAATACTTGTGATAGAAACTAGTAGCTGCTACCAATTGTACCGGGGCGACTTTGGAGAATTGAGAGAGTCAGCTGTTAAAGGCCAAGTTCATCTTTGGAACATGTTACATGCTCTACCCGTATACATCATTAGTTGATAAGGACTGGTCAGACTGCCTGCCCAACTTTCAGTTTGGGTGGCAAAAGTACAGATAACATCATAAGAGGCGATAATCACGAGGAGGTGTGGGATGTAAAGCAATGGCGTCTTTCTCCTCTCTGTACACAGGCGTTAACAGCAGGAACCCTTTCATTATTGGACTGTACAGGGCTTGATTTATCCCCCTCTATCTCCTCTCCAGGCTGCTCCTGTCCCAGAAGCAGGAAATGTGGGTGGGGGTGGTAATCAAACCCTGTATAGTCCTATAATTAAAAGAATATAATGCCACATCCCTCTATATTAGCAGATACAAAGAAGGGGGGGGGGGGGGCCTCGCCGATCTGGGTATACAGGTCGGGCTCGCCGATCTGGGTATACAGGTCGGCCTCGCCGATCTGGGTATACAGCTCCACAGGTCAGGGAATACAGCTCGGTGGCTCTGACAGTACCCCCTCCCCCCCTTCCTGTTCGAGGCTCTGACAGCACCCACCGTCCAGCAGGGCTCGCAGCTCTGACAGCTAAACCCCCCCCCCCAAGCCGGATTTGCAGCTCCGACAGCTAACCCCCTCAAGTGGGATTTGCAGCTCTGACCGCTTACCCCCCTGCGGGAGGTCAGTGCTTACCGCCGGGCTGTGGTGTCCTCTCTGAGTACTCCTGATTGTATCTCCTCCAGAGCAGTGGCGGCAGAGGTGTCCTCCTTTGAGTCCAGCGTGTGTCTTCTGCTGGTGCCTCCTCTTCCTATGTGCCAGGTGTCCAATAGGATCGCCTGGCGCTTTAGCCAATCGGGAAACGGGTCTCACTGACCTACCTCCTGATTGGCGGGGAGGAAAGGGTGTGAAAATGGTGAAAATGTATTTGCTATCGTCACACAATTTGGTGGGATTAGGGTGCACTCTCTGCACCCAGAGCCCACCCTATTTTGAAGCCTATTAGAGCCTCTGGCTCTAATCGGGTGCTTAAAAAAAAACAACCCCTCCCACTCCCGCCATAGGAGTCCATGCGTCCTGAAAGGGGCCGGGCGCATGGATAGGGGCTGGGCGGCAGGGCTGGGGGGGCACCTGTGTGCCCTCAATGCACGGGCTGCCACTTCCTGGTATATAGGTTATTAGGGTAACACCCCTGGGCACACAAAGGATGGGGGAAATAAAGGGCCCATGGGTCAGAACCAGCTAAGAGAAAGCAGCAACAGGCCCAGCCGCACCTCCCCCATGGGAATCCCCAGTCGGTTCCCAATCATAGTTATGTAATTAGCTAATGCATAAATGTTAAAAAACCCTTTACAAAAAACAGAATTAAAAAACACAAAGCAACATTAAAAAGTTTGTACCTTATTTAAACCTATGTGTTTTCTCCCAATGGCCTCATGCACAAAAGAGATATTCAACAATACTTAAAGGGAGTATCAACAAGAAAACTGTAATATTAACCACTTCCGGACCGCCCACCGTCGTTATACGTTGGTACTTGCTAGCTGCCATAACCCCGGTATCCTCTTCTTCAGTGAGCGGTCCGGTTTAAGCCCTCCCGCCGTGATCTGGTGCTCTCTGCCGCGATCCGGAGCCGTCGGCAGCGGCGGAGGCGATCGTATCCTTCCTGTGGCCTGATGTGGAGACGAGTGAGGGGAAGATGGCCCCCACCCGTCTCCATATCATTGCAGGGCGGAAACAACGTCAAAAAGCCATTTCCGCCCATAGCTCTTAAAGGGCTTTTTTTTTTTTTCTTTTTTTTAAAATGACAATTTTTTTTGCATTTTAGTGTAAATATGAGATCTGAGGTCTTTTTTACCCCAATCTCATATTTAAGAGATCCTGTCATGCTTTTTTTCTATTACAAGGGATGTTTACATTCCTTGTAATAGGAATAAAAGTGACATAATTATTTTATTTTATTTTTTTTAAGAAACAGTGTAAAAATAAAAAACATTTTTTTAAACGTGCTCCGTCCCGACGAGCTCGCGTGCAGAAGCGAATGCATACGTGAGTAACGCCCACATATGTAAACGATGTTCAAACCACACATGTGAGGCATCGCCGCGATCGGTAGAACGAGAGCAATAATTCTAGACCTAGACCTCTGTAACTTAAAACATGCAACCTGTAGAATTTTTTTTTAAGCCACCTATGGAGATTTTTAAGGGTAAAAGTTTGTCGCCATTCCACGAGCAGGCGCAATTTTGAAGCGTGACATGTTGGTTATCAATTTACTCGGCGTAACATTATCTTTCACAATATAAAAAAAAAAATTTGGACTAACCTTACTATTTGTCTTATTTTTTAATTTAAAAAAAGTGTATTTTTTTCCAAAAAAAGTGTGCTTGTAAGACTGCTACGCAAATACGATGTGACAAAGTATTGCAACGACCGCCATTTTATTCTCTAGGGTGTTAGAAAAAAAAATGTACAATGTTTGGGGGTAATTCTCTAGCAAAAACTGTTTTTAAACAACAAATCTCAGAAAGAGGCTTGGTCCTTAAGTGGTTAAAAGAGGAATAGTGATATATTATATTACATATAAATATTTGTACAAATGTAAAGTCTCCATAACCTGTACAGTCATGATCTTATAGTTATGTGCTATCTGCTGCATACAGACAGGAGGGAGAGGGGGCTTGGTGGGGTGGGGGGGTTCCCGGTTGGCCAAAACGTCAGGCGATCCTATTGGACGCCTAGCATCAGGAGGTGGAGAGAGGAAACACAGCAGAAGCTGTTCCAGGAGAGGACACCGGAGCAGCTTTCCCCAAGCTCGCCACACTCTCAACGCCCACATCCAAGGTAAGGACAGTGGGGGGTGGTGGGAGAGTGTGTTAGTGACGGAGGGGAGGGGCTGTGGGATAGTGCTGCTCTACCAGCGGCCGGGGGGTTGTTTGCGGCTCCCCCCAAAAAAAACCTCACTAGCCACCACTGCTTAATACCCCAACGCACCCAACAATTGCATGTACATTCGCTCCCACAAAAAAGTTTGGTACCGCAGTACCATGAATTTTGGTGGGCGCTATTTAAAAATCATCCCAGCCCCATTTTTGTGTGTTTTTCACGAGCATAAAGCAGACTATTTATTGAACAAGCCCTCAAACTGGTGTGCTCCGGGATTGTGCGCAATTCTGAATGGTGCACTGACTGAAAAAAAGGTTGATTAACGCTGACCTAGATGAATATATTTTTGGAGAGATGCTGATACAGAAATGCAAAAAGAGCTCATAGATACCTCAACTAAGGTCCTGAATTCTGAAAAGAACTTTGTGTGTTTCTTACAGTTTATTCCTGATGGCGAATGGTTCTGTGCTGTGTGCCGACCTAGACGACGAGGCCGCAAACCTGGTCGACAAAAGCCCTCTGTGGATAGTGATGTGGAAGAGGAGGATTTTGCAGAAGAGGAGGCGTTGCAGAGAGATGCTGAGAAGGAGGAGGAAGAGGAGACAATCGTGTATGAGGAAGAGAGGTAGGCAAGGGAAAGTGAGGGGATTCACAGCAGTAGGAAACATGTCATGAGAGAAACATGGGAGGTAGCCACTGCTGACCCCTGTCTGAAAATGATAGTCTCCTAGCTGTTGCCCTGACTCTCTATTCTTGATAACACAGCCCCAAAAAAAAATCTTTTTTTTTTCTTGGTGCCTTGCTTTTTAGAATTTGTTCTTGTTGTTTGAAGTGCTGATTCACAAAATTGCATTGGCTAGACTGCATCGATTTTAGTGTCCTAGATATGGTCAAATTCATAAAAAATTTTAGTCGGCTTTTGAATGAAAAGATCTTGCTGATCAACTTTTTCTTTTTGTGTTTCCTAGTCTCTGTTTTTTGCGTACAAGTTAGCATATATATAGTGAGTGTGTTTTAGGTACTTCCAACTGTTCTCTTACATCAGAAACATTGGGTTCTAAAGTGCAAGTTAACTATATTATAGTTATGATCATATAGGAGATGTGTGAATATTGCCACTCCTATTGTTTCTTTTTTGCAGATGGAGCACCATAGAGGTTATGGCTGCTTCACTATGGTGCTGCCTAAATCATCCCAATGTCTTTTACTATATTTATATCCTGACTTTTGACAGGTGACTAGAGTGAAGAGTGGTATATGGCATTTATGCTGTATCTCAAAAACTAGAGCTGATGGGGAAAAGTGCCATTTTTGGAATCAGCAGATCAAATATACCCATGAACAGGTCTAACAGTCGAGGCACTAAAATGTGTGTTGATGTGTCTAATTAGTTACTGTTCTGGACAAGTATTCAGATCGGGAAAATCCTGGCCTGTGTGTCTGTTCCAGGCTAGTGACTTCAGATATTAAAGCTTGGAAGAGGCAATATAGCGTACTTGCTGTTTCTACAGTAGCCTGTGTGTGGAAGTGCTGCTTATTTGCTGTTCCCTGCTGGGTTTGTCAAACTCTTGTTGATTCTACTGCACACTGGTACTTGCTGTAGTAATGTTATCTGGGTGTGTAGAATACCTGCTTCCTCCTACAAAACATTTGTCAGAGAAGCAGATACTCTTCATACCAAAAGGTATGGAATACAGCCAACTAGGGTTGCACCGATACTAGTATCGGTATCTGTGCCAATACTGAGTATTTGCACAAGTATCGGTAGTCGTGCAAATGCACCCATACCTGAAACCGATACTTTCAGGCTCGGTTCTTTGAGCTGTCAGTGGGGATGAACAAATGTTCCTCTGTTTAACTCCCTATTCTCCTCCATTTAATTATTATTTTCCTGTGTTTTTTTTTTTTTTTTTTTGTTCACGTCTATTTTATAAACGATAAACAATTAACTTTTTTTTGTTTGTTTCTGTTAGTGAATGTTTTCACACGTATATATTAACATATATTTACACATTTCACATTAAAAAGCGCACAATTAAAAAACAAAATTAATTTATTTCATTTGTAAATTACTTTTCAATGCTTTGTACCATTGCTGACAGCTGAAGTGGAAACAAAACAGTTGCGGTAGGTATCGGTAATTGGTATCCGCGAGAATTTAAAAAAAAATGTATCGGTACTCGTAAAAAAAAAATGGTATCGGTGCATCCCTACAGCCAACGGCTGGGGAGCAGCAAAGCGGCAGCATTTCAATACACAGGCTGGCTAAAGGAAAGTATGATTTATCACCAGCTTATGTTTTGTATCGGTGACCCCTGTTACAACAGCGTCACGTTAATGTTTATTGCTGGGACGGTATTAGTAGAACCTAACGATTTTGTAGCTTGCCAGGACAGACACAGATCATGTTTTATTGAAAGCTATTAAAATTGTAAATACTAGGGGATTGAAAGCTATTAAAATGGTAAATACGAGGGGAAAACTGAAGTTAGAAGGTTTTTACCTTACAACTGTTCAGTTTCAGCAGTGTTGCATTTACTAGTGTGAGAGATTAACCTTTGTCAACCATTGTGTTTTGGTTTGGAGATGTGTTATTTATAAAGACACCATGTAGTACAGGGACCCCTGGAGCAAAGCTGCCAATTTAACTTTAACCCCTTGTGCTAAGTAAAGCATGTAGACCAGGGGTAGGCAACCTGGGGCCCTCCAGCTGTTGCACGACTACAAGTCCCATCATGTCTCTGGGAGTAATTGTAACTGCCAGCCTTGCAATGCCTCATGGGAAATGTAGTTCCACAACAGCTGGAGGGCTGCTGGTTGCCTTCCCCTGATGTAGACATACAAAAAGAATAATTGACTCAGTAAAAGTTAGCGGTACATTTAGCTTAATGCTTTGGAGACAACGTTAAAGGGATACTTTTTTTTTTTTTTTTTTTTTTTTTTTTTTTTTGCTAAAACCGTAACCTTAGCCAGGTCAACAATTTACATTGCACAGGTTTTAGCAAACTTTATTGCAGAGTCTCTTCTGCCACTAAACAAACAACAAAAGTTTCCTGGGCATCAACCCAATCGAAGGGATGACAGACCACTGGTTGAACCCGTAAGGGTCAGTAATGTAGAGAGGCCCCCAATGGACCGGGCAGAGGACTCCAAACTGCCGGTTGGTGCAGTTGTTGTAGTCAGGCAGTGCGCCGGATGTGACGTCCCCAGCACGGAGTAATGTCGGACCGACTCACCACAACGATTCTTGGAATGGAAAGCAAATGATGTAGTAGAGAATATGGAAGGCTGTCAGCAGGCTGTAGTTGTGACAACAGCCTTCCATCTGCTCTACTACCGCATCTACGTTCCATCCCAAGCCTCGTTGTGGTGAGTGTTGCCCTACTACACCAGCTGCACCATCCGGCAGTTTGGAGTCCTCTGCCCGATCCGTTGGGGGCCTCTATACATCACTGACCCTTACGGGTTCAACCAGTGGTCTGTCATCCCTTCGATTGGGTGGATGCCCATGCGACATCTAGTGCCTACACACCTTTTGGCCACCCCCAGCACCGGCCCTGATATGCCTGAGTTAGCCTGCCAAGGTTTGGGTGAGATTGAGGTTCATAATCAAGCACGATGTTTAACCGCTAGCCGACCAGCTGCTGCAGTTATACTGCGGCAGGTTAGCACGGCTGCGCGAATCGCCATAGCTGTACGTCGCTTCTTTAACACGTTGTAGCAGGCGCGTGCCCGCCGCTTGTCCCCAGAGCCGATGCGTGGGCCTGGCAGGCGTGATGACCGCCCGGGACCCGCGATCTCTCGTGACAGAGCGAGAACCTGGATCTGTGTGTGTAAACACACAAATCCCGGTTCTCTCAGGGGAGAGGAGACAGATCATGTGTTCATACTAAGTATGAACACTGATCGGTTTCCTCCCCTAGTCAGACCCACCTCCCCACAGTTAGAACCCACCTAGGGAACACAGTTAACCCCTTGATCACCCCCTAGTGTTAACCCCTTCTTTGCCAGTGACATTTATACAGAGATTAGTGGTTATTTTTAGCTCTGATCACTGTATAAATGTCAGTGGTCCCAAAATAGTGTCAAAAGTGTCCGATCTGTCTGCCGCAGTCCTGATTAAAAATCGCAGATCACCGCCATAATAAAAATTACATAAATCTATCCACTATTTTGCAGACGCTATAACTTTTGCGCAAACCAACCAATATACACGTATTGCAAAATTTTTTTTACCAAAAATATGTAGAAGAATATATATCGGCCTAAATTGATGAAGAAATTTGTTTTTATTTTATTTTTTGGGATATTTATTATAGCAAAAAGTACAAAATTTTTTTTTTTTTTTCAAAATTGTCGGTCATTTCTTGTTTAAAGCGCAACAAAAAAAAAAGCAGAGGTGATCAAATACCACCAAAAGAAAGCCCTATTTGTGGGGAAAAAAAAGGACATAAATTTTGTTTGGGTGCAACGGCGCACAACCGCGCAATTGTCAGTTAAAACGATGCTGTGCCGTAGCGCAAAAAATGGCCTGGTCTGGGGCTGAAGTGGTTAACATTGATTGTCGGACATATATTAACCCTGTTCGTTCTTGGAATCCTTTGTCTTTGCTTTTACAAAAAATCTTCTAATCACAAACCGTAGCATTTTAAAAACTTTTCTGAGATATACCTCAAGTGAATTGTAGCCATCACCCCCCCCCCCCCCCCCCCCCCCCACCATGCTAGATTAAGTAAGAGGAATCTTTTGTTTTTTTGCACAACCATCCCTGGTGTTTTGGTTCCCCTCTAGCTGCAGAGGGCTAACATTTATTACACAGACTGCCATATGTTGGTTCTCCAAACAGGAGAACATTTGTGTTTTTTCTTCTGCCCGCTGTCTTGTAGATACACACTGGGTGATCTGGAGTACCTGATGTTATAAATAAGTTCCAATGTTGTAATATGGGGAAACCATACTTATCCAGAACTCAAGTAGACATACGTGTTCCCAGTATATCAATAGTGATCAAAAGATCCTTGCAGTAAAAGTGCTGGGAATGTTTGGAAATTTACATTAAACTCTGGTCAACATTTTAGGAAATGTAGTAAGCCAATCCCATGAGCAGGCAGTGGGATTTCTGAAGCATTCTGTGTACAGACCACTGCTATTGGAATTCCACAGTTGTAAAGAATGCTAGTTGGCTGCAGATTAAAATAGGTTTAGATTACAAGTTTGTTTTAGTGAAAGTGGAATTTTGATTTAAATGTGAATATTTTGGTCTTGCTTTACACTTTACTACCTTTGTTCTTTTAGTACAAAAAAGAAAAACAAAGCCAAAGTACAATTACCTTTAAAGATAAAAGGAGGCAAATCTACTGGAAAGCCTGGACCTAAGAAACAGTCTGGGAAATCACCGAAAAGTCAGCAAGGAACTCCAAAAATCACTCCACCTGCTTCAAAGGGCAGAGGAAGAAAAGTCCATTCTGCTCCTCCACAAGAAAAGAAAGGTGGAGCTCGTCATTCTGTGCACACTCCACAGCCCAGTGCTGAAGGTCATGAGACATCTCTTGTAGAGTTGGTATCCGCACCAGGCCATGGTCGGGGTAGAGGGAGAGGAAAAAAGATTAAATCTGTTGATAATACCCCGGATTTCAGCCCCTTTGCCTTTCGTCCATTTACTTTGGAAAACCTTAAACAGATACCTATTGGACAAGAGGAACAGTTTGATCTCTTTACACCTACTCGGAAAGGCAGAGGAAGGGGCAAAAAGCGATTATCAGGTGAGTCATCTTCCGAGAACAGAGAGAAAAGTGGCGCACTGAAAGGGGGAGGGAGACCAGTAACAAAAGCAGTAAAAAAATAAGTCCAGAGTTTAGTCCATGTATACATCCAGATACACTGTACAAATGGCTTCTAGCTGAAAGAGTAGGAAGCAATTCTGCAAGATAAACCATAACGGAGAAACACTGTGCCATCTGAGTGTAGTAAATCGGTATAAACAACATTAAAAGATTGGCAACTTACATTGAGAAAAGTGTGTATACATCAGGACTGATAAAGGAGCATGCATGCTCCGAACGCGCACCACAACCCCCTTCCGCGGCTTCTGGGATCATGCTCTAGCTGTCAGTGGAGTGTCAACAAGGGAAATCGTGTTAGCCCAGGAGAACTGGAATCCACCAGCACAGCCAAAGCTACCTACCACCGAATGCACACTGCAGGGCTGTTACCATCTATTGCAGAAGGACTTATTGTTGACACACAGTATACAAGCTTTTCTCAATGTGAGTTGCCAATCTTTTGACTAAAGTTGTTTTAACTGATTTTCTACCCTCAGATGGTGCTGCTTGTTTCTCCGTTTTGATCTTTTTTTTGCATTCATCCTTTTGGTATCACAAATTACCCAAATATATTAGACAAGATAAAGTTGGTCAGAGAGAATCTCAAAGGCACCGCATCCCAAAATAATATAGAATATGACACATTGGGGATGCTCTCATATAAGAGCTGGGATTTTTTAGGTGCCAATAACTACAGTCATAATCCCATATTAAAATTCAAGCAATTTTTCGAGTATGTTAATAAAAATGACATACTGCAGACACAATTCATGTTTGATATACACCTCGTTAATTCATTGCAATTGTTTATCATGGTGTAGCAATTCCGACATGTTTCACCATTTGATAGGTTTCCTCAGGGGATATATGCTACTACATGTGGACTGATAGATAAAAATAAACGTGTATGTATATACATGGTGATAATAGTACATCCTAGATTCATAGTTGTATTTATATAATACAAAACTTTGGTTGTGCAAAGGTATCAAAATCCAAAAAAATCAACAATTAAATAACATTCAGAACACAGAGATTATTGAAGGGCATCTAACATAAAGGACAGTTAATTGCAGTTGACATTGAATCCACAGGAATTTTTCAAATAAAAATGAGTGTCCAATGTGCCAGGGAGAAGGGAGAAGAGATGGCGTCCTTCCCAGTATGCCAGGATAAAAGCTGTTGTTTAATCATATGCAGAAGGGATAATCTGACAAAGGATAACTGAAAAGTGAAAGTAAATTCCATAGGGCTTTTTAGTATGAAGTATCCTTGCATAACTAAAGATGTAAGTGTGAAGGTAAACCAGCAATTGTGAGCATCCAAGAAATATAAGTATGTACCTGTTAATATGGCCTGCCCACAGACGAAACAAAGAACATAGAAATCATTCATTTGGAGACACAACATTTGTATAGAAAAAAATATTGAAATTAAAAATGTTTTATTAGAATACAGTCACTTAAATCAATAGTGGCTAAAATTGTAAGATTCTGCACCTGGCTGAAACATTGAAGTTAAATGATGGAAAATCAAAATATTGATAGGATGGAAATCCAGGTAGGACTTGAACAGGTAGGACTTGAAACTTACATTTGTTTAGTCCTGGAGGTTTAGTGGCCTGTAATGTAAAAATCCATTTACTTTTGTGTTTTAGGAGTCGTAAACGTCTCCTCCCCTTTCATCGATGGGTGCATGTTCTAATGCGAAAAAATGAATATGGGATCATTCAAAATTGTGGTACAGTCCCACGTCGTCTAATGGGCGAGGTGTCCTTTTTCCGTGAGAGAAGTTAATCTACCACCTTGCAAACATATTGACTTTGCACCAATTGATCCTTTAACCACTTAAGCCCTGGACCATTTGGCTGGTAAAAGACCAGAGCGTTTTTTGCGATTTGGCACTGCGTCGCTTTAACTGACAATTGCGCAGTCGTGCGACGTGGCTCACAAACAAAATTGACGTCCTTTTTTCCCCACAAATAGAACTTTCTTTTGGTGGTGTTTTATCACCTCTGTAGTTTTTATTTTTTTCGCTATAAACAAAAAAATAGCGACAATTTTGAAAAAAACGCATTATTTTTTACTTTTTGCTATAATAAATATCCCCAAAAAATATATAAAAAAACTTTTTTTTTTTCCACAGTTTAGGCCGATACGTATTCTTCATATTTTTGGTAAAAAAAATCGCAATAAGCGTTTGGTTTGCGCAAAAGTTATAGTGTCTACAAAATAGGGGATAGTTTTATGGCATTTTTAATTTATTAATTTTTTTACTAGTAATGGCAGCGATCTGCGATTTTTATCGGGACTGCGACATTATGGTGGACACATGAGACATTTTTTACACATTTTTGGGACCATTGTTATATATACAGCAATCAGTGCTACAGCAGTGAAGGGGTTAACCACTAGGGGGCAGTGAAAGGGGATAAGTGTGTCCTAGGGAGTGATTCTAACTGGGGGGGTGTGGCTATGTGTGACACAACACTGATCACCGCTCCCCGATTACAGGGAGCGGTGATCAGTGTCCTGTCACTAAGCAGAATGGGGAAATGCTTGTTTACATTAGCATTTCCCCGTTCTTCCTCTCCGTGAGATGATCGCGGGTATCCCCACGGACATTGAGTCAGCGGGACCCGCGATCACACTCACGGAGGTCACGGCGGGCGCTAGCACGCGTCCGCAAACCGCTTCTTAAAGGGCAACGTACAGGTACGTTAATCTGCCTGTACGTGCCCTTCTGCTGACGTATATCGGCGTGAGCCGGTTGGCAAGCGGTTAAAGATATTTAGCTCTCCTAAATGTAATTTCAGGCCGCTGGCCTATGCGTTTGGATACTGTTGTCAGCTTGTAATAGATAACAGTATTTAAAATCTGGCGTACAGTGTGATGTTGGCCCGTCAATCCAGTAATCTGTTGGTAGATGGACCACTCTGCGTTTTCACCTGATGTATTAACGGAGATCTATCGCTGTTTTTGACCCAATTGTACGCCTTCTTTAGACAGGATTTACTGTAACCTCTCTGTTGTAAGCGACTTTGTAATGCTTTAGCCTCCCTTTCAAAATCGAGGGATTGGTACAGTTGCGTTTTTAGCCTAAGATATTGACTATAGGGGATACTGGAAATTAATGGTTGAGGATGCAAACTCGTCGCATGAAGCATTGTATTGCCCCTGCAGTAAATTCTTCCAGAAGCGCATTTGTGAGGTCAGGCACTGATCTGGACGAGAAGCCTGGCTCGCAGTCTCCACTCTAATTCATCCCAAAGGTGTTCTGTCGGGTTGAGGTCAGGGCTCTGTGCAGGCCAGTCAAGTTCCTCCACCCTAAACTTTCTCATTCATGTCTTTATGGACCTTGCTTTGTGCACTGGTCCAAATTATTTGGTGTAGGGGGATTATGGTGTGGGGTTGTTTCTTAGGGGTTGGACTTGGCCCCTTAGTTCCAGTGAAGGGAACACTTAAGGTGTCGGCATACCAAGACATTTTGGACAATTTCATGCTCCCAACTTTGTGGGAACAGTTTGGGGATGCCCCTTCCTGTTCCAACATGACAGAACGCCAGTGCACAAAGCAAGGTTCAGCCCTCAACCTGATAGAACACCTTTGGGATGAATTAGAGTGGAGACTGTGAGCCAGGCCTTCTCCTCCACATTTGTGCCTGACCTCACAAATGCGCTTCTGCAAGAATGGTCAAACATTCCCATAGACCTTCTTAAACCTTGTGGATAGCCTTCCCAGAAGAGTTGTAGCTGCAAAGGGTGGGCCAACTCAATATTGAGCCCTATGGACTAAGACTGGGATGCCATTAAAGTTCATGTGCGTGTAAAGGCAAGCGTCCTAATACTTTTGGTAAAATCGTGTATATAATACACCTTAAGATCTATAAAACATAAAAATGCAGAGATTCGAAAAAAAATTATGTACAAACACCCAAGTGAATTAAGATCAGTGTCCATAAATCATAATGACTGAAATAATCATAGGAATCATTACCAGTAAAGTCCAAAAAGCCCTCAGTGAAAAATAAATGTGATTCCAAAGTGTAGTGATCCTCAATCAGGCTTCGTTCAATCCTTCACCGTAATAAAAAAAATCCACAGTGCCGTGCTTCCACCAATAGTACCTTTCTATAGCGTGTTTCTACTATTGGTGGAGGCATGGCACATGGATCAAGCAGAGAAAATATTTTGTCGCACTTTCCTGTTCTGCACACTTGTTTTGGTCAATAGTCACAAAATATTGATGCCAGTAAGCTGTCATGACAGCCAAGTCACTAATATTCACAGAAGGAGGTCCGCAGTTGCAGTCTTGCATTTCTTCATGACAGGTTTACTTTAAACCCTCTTTTGGTTTCAAATTGTCATCTCTCATCTGCTTGTAAAAACAATGATGAATTCCCTATCTTTTACATATCTGCTCTGTTATACCAGCAGATGAGGTTCTGGATTTTATTGTCAGATGTTAACTGCCATTGCAGTTTCTCCTGTATAAGAAAGTGACTTGCTTCTAGAAGTCAATGATTCACACTCAGCAGATACTGATCATCAGAGTGGCTATTAAGTAAGCACAAGGCAAATGCAGCTATAGTATCCAAGAAAAAACTCAGCATGAGTAAGCACATTGGTTTGTTGAAGTTTTCTTGGCCCCTGAATGTTGCTGTATTTGCACTGTGATTACCGAATAGAACATTCTGTTAATTCCCCCTAGTGTTTGCCATTTTCTGTAAAGAAGAACTTGGCAGGTTTTTCCCTATGGAGTGCATGCATCAGTTTTACACACCTTTTGGCTGGTAACTGTTAAATCAATGTTTTAGTTTTAAGTTAAGCTGTTTGACAATTTGTTGAGAAATATGGTTGCTAAATGCTAATTTTGTGGCTGTCATGTTATGTTGATATGGGTTTTTTTTGTTTTTTGGAGAGGCCAGCAACAGAAAACAAGAAAGTTGTCTAAGTGAAACAGACCAAAAAGGGTGTCTTAGCCACCATTGTAATATACATTTTTGTAATAGAGGAAATATGAGCAGCTACTGTTTATTTTGAAGACTTATGTTAGGGAGGCTGTTTAATATTAGAGGAAAGAAACTGGGAACAAATTAAAGTTGTTTCCGCGGTGATCAATCAGATCACTTGTTTAATTTTATGGGACATTAAAAGATTAATCTTGATTAGTCATTATGGGTAACAGTTCTGTTTGATTCCTATTATCTACGATGTCAGCCTTAATGTTATCTCCGTGCAGGTGTTCCTTAGGGGCTGTCTGTCAAAGGCCCATTGTAGAATACTTGCAAGTCCCTATACCAGGGTAACTTTCTTATGGTGGGGCATAAACTACTGCTGGAAATTTTATTTTCCGGGAAGTTTGTGTATTAATAAAAGCAGCTATGCCCAGATTTTCATGCAATGGTTACCTTTGCATACTACTTGGTAAAATAATTTCCCTTTGGGATTAATAAAGTAATCTGAAAACCGGGAAGTAGAGGAGACCTCCGTCGACATCTTTGCCAAAAGACCAGCTTCAAAAATGGTGAGCTGCTCTGACTCACGTGCATATATATAGAGCTGAAGATTCAATGGAAGACCGGAGAACATGCCCCTTTTTCCCACAGACTTCATTAGACTCATTTGTGCAGTGTCAGTCAAGTCATATCTAAATAGTGAGTTGCTCTAGGAAATACCTTTACAGCTTTTATTAACAAGATATTTTTTTTGCTTGCCTCCTAGAAATCTCTACAAGCGATCAAGGAAACAGGAGAAGTTCTGGTCGACATCAAGGTGTGCATGAGTTATCTGCTTGTGAACAGTTGGTGGTAGATTTGGTGAGGCACGATGACAGCTGGCCTTTCATGAGACTGGTTTCCAAAGCCCAGGTAATCTAAAAAGATGTGTTGTCATGGCTATACTTATATATAGCACTACCAGTTACCTGTCAGATTGACTCTGAAATTCAGTTTGATTCTTTTTTTTTTTTTTATTGCCGTCTCTTATTTTTTTTCCTTTTTAAATTAATAATTTGATTTAGTATGTCCGATAAATGAGGACTATATAATGTAACTATTCATTTGAAATAGGCAGCATGAATGGGCAAAGAAAAAAGTAGAAACCTCAAGTTAGGAAAAGAGGACCCACAGAACCAAAGACCAGCCCTATAAACATATGTACATAAAAAATGACTACATGTGTTAATATACATATGCATGAATATAGAACACAACCAAACAGAACAGAAAATGGTTGAGATACCTAAGGGATGGGAAAAAAGCAAGAGTAAAAGACCATCTGAAGATCCGTGTTGTCATGGACCCTGTACTTTCAACCATTGTTATAATGGGCACAGAGGGTACATGACAATCATTCCGATGGCCCCAATGTTAGTCAAAAAATGTGCCGAGATAGATATAATGTGTGTGTGTGTGTGTGTATATATATATATATATATATATGTATATGTGTCAACAGATACCAACAAAAAAAACCAACAAAATTATGCCTGATCTATATCCCATATTGGAAACAATTGAATGAGTCCATCCAATAAGATAGGCCGATAAATTAAAAACAATTGAATGGATCAATCAATGAGCTCGGTCGATATGTTTTGTAAATGTGTGTATAGGTACATTCGTCCATGAATAAGTTAATCCTTCATGACCCATCCGTGTCCACATCAACTGAAATGTCGAAGACAGGAATAAAAATGCATGTGCATGCAGGTCCACAAAACTAGCATATATGAATGGGTGAATACATAATGTTGAAAGGTTTCACCAAAATGGAATAAATCCATGGGTTATATATCGTCCACTAGAGAAGGTGTCGTGGTCATCATAGCAGGGGGTCACTGTTAACTACATACCTATGCTAATATCAGAATTTAGGGATAACCATGATGACTATATAGCGTAAGACCGGTGGATGGTATTGTTACCCTAAGAGCAAAGGTTAGGACATCGGTCAAAAAATGCTAATGACCATTAACCTAATCATAATAGTGAGAAACATCCCACTCAAAGTTTAACTCTGCCGGGATTCTGGTATGTAGGATGAATATCTTTTGCAAAGTGTTCGGAATCTATCACCCCCCTTTTTCAATGCCTTGTATTATAGATAAATTAGTTAAAATCTAGTGGGGTATAGGAGGCATTGCCCACATCCCTAATGTAAGACATAGAAAACAACAAAGAACCCTCTTGCGGTACTTTAGAGGGCAATGACTCCAGAAAAAAAGTATGCAAAATAGATAAAAGGTTACAAATCTAATAGTACAAAATGTAAAATAGACACAGCATATGCTGTATCGACCATTAACAAAATTATATTAGATATGACATGTTGTTCACAATGAGATCCAAAAAAAACACTCATTTACATCACTCATGTATAAATAGAGTGTTACTCAACGCGTTTCAAGGTCATGCATTCTTCCTCTTCATCAGGAGAAAGTGGTATGAGTATTTTATGGTATCTACAATTCATAAAGAAAAACAATAAGTAAAGGATATATACATGCATAGAGTTAAACAAAGGTATTATTTCCAGATAAGCAATATATAAATTTAAATACATTAGTCTACTGACCATATAGAAAGAGATGTCTTGATATATCACATCTGGGATTTTTGTATGGATAAAGGAGGGAGTACTACTCTACCTAATTGGGATAAATATCAACCAAAACTCTACGCCAACTGTAAAACAGAGGGCGTGGTATATCTACTTCTCTATGAGTGCTCCTGTTTCTATGTAGGCAAAACTAAAATGGAGTTCTGGCAACGGGCCTACAGACACAGTCATGCCATGAAAACTTGCAACCCTGATCTCCCTCTGGGGAGACATGTCACTGCTGTGCATGGAGGTTCTTTCCCAGGATATCGTTTTTGATCCTGGATCAGATTCACCCAGGACCACGTGGCGGTGCTTGGAATAAGATTCTGCTCCAACATGAGCAGAAATGGATATTCATTCTAAACGCCACGTCTCCCGGGACTGAACCAGTTTATCTCTTTCAGACCTTTTTTAGAAGGATTTAAGTCGGGGGTCTCCAGCGCGCGGCCCCGCCGCACATTCGCAGGCGAGTGGCCATGACGTGCACGGCGAAGAAGAGTTCACGAGGCACTTGCGCCCCGCCCACCAAAGGTGAGGCCACACCCTACGCAGGGCGGTGGAGACCCGCTTCATCTGCCCACCAGCGCATGTTGGTGCCAGAGAGGCCAGAAACAACCGGTCGCATGGCAACAAGTAATCAGAGGCTGGCATGATGACATCCGACGACCCCTGTGTGCTGGATGGCCGCCACAGGGACGCCAGAATCCAGACCCCATCTAGTGGGCTAAAGTGAGAAGGCAGGCACAGCCATAAAAGCAACAGAACAGGAAAAGACAAAGAACTTCAAAAGACATCATTGCTACTAAAAATCCAACAATGTTAGAAAACTACATAGCTGACAATGCTTATTCACTTTACATAAAATGAGTGTTTTTTTGGATCTCACTGTGAATAACATGTCATATCTAATATAATTTTGTTAATGGTTGATACAGCAAATGCTGTGTCTATTTTACATTTTATACTATTACATTTGTAACCTTTTTATCTATTTATTTTTGCATACGTTTTTTCTGGAGTCATTGCCCTTTAAAGTCCCGCAAGAGGGTTCTTTGTTTTCAATGCCTTGTATTGATAGACTAGCAATCCTTATTGTGGACCGCATTCCAATGTTTGGCTACATTAGTGGACTTGTTTTTCTCAATGTCATACAAGTGATTGTAAAGCCGATCTTTCAGCCGGCGTGTAATGCGACCTACTTATTGGATGTAGCATAGTTCACATGTAATGACATGATCAAAAACTTGGTATTACAATTGATAAATGATGAAATCTCAAAATTTCTACCAGTGACACTTGAACAGACGATCTGACCTCTTTTGATGTGGCGACAATAGTCGCATCTCCTCTTGCTGCATCTGTAGTTGCCCTAATACCTTTTGACAAAAGTTTACTGTATGCAGGGTCATTAAAGAGAATAGGTAAATATTTAGTAACTGTATTTTTAATCTTGTCAAATTCAATACCGTATGGTGTGGACAATACTGGAGCATCTCCCACAAAGGGAGAATGTCTCCTATCAGTGCGAGACTTTGGGTTTCTATCTGATAGTAGTGTGTTTCTAGGGACTTTGCTAGCCACATGACAGGCTCTGTTGAGAACTTTTTCAGGATATCCTCTATCCCTAAATCTGTGAGCCATGTCTTCTGCTTCCTTAGTAAAATCCATCACTACACAGACGTTTGAGTCTTAAGAACTGTCCAACCGAGACTCCTCTGATGGTGTGTCACGGATGACCAGAAACGGCTCTCAATAATGCTTTACCGGCTGTGGGTTTCCAGCACCATTTCTACCCGACAGCTGTACATTGAGAAATTCAATGGAAACCTCCTGGTGTCCAGTGAACCACAGTTTGAGATTATTATCATTCAGATAGTGGAGCCATACATTGAGATCAACCTTGTTTGATATAATGAAAAGCAGGTCATCAATATAGCCACAGAAAAAGACTGTGTCCATGCGAAGGGGGGGGGCTATCATGTCCAAAGATGCGGGTTCTCTCTCACCACCCCATATAGAGGTTGGCCAGGGAGAGCGAAACCCCCCCACCACCACCACCACAGAGGCACCGCATCTTTGGAGATAATGGCACCCGTCAAACATAAATAAGTTATGTGTAAGTAAAAAATCTAGACACAGCAAAATAATTTGATTTGATTCTATTGCCATCTCTTTATTTTCTTTCTCGAACATCACGGGACACAGAGCCACAGTAATTACTGATGGGTTATATAGGTATCACTGGTGATTGGACACTGGCACACCCTATCAGGAAGTTCAACCCCCTATATAATCCCTCCCCCTTGCAGGGATACCTCAGTTTTTACGCCAGTGTCTTAGGTGATGGACGTGTAAAGATGTCCTGTGCTGAGCTCCAAAGGGAATATCCTAAGATCCTATACTGGGGCAAGCCAGGCGAACCGGATCCATTCAAAGTGTCTTTTCATGGCCGAATTGAATGGTACCCGGGCCTCGTGTCCGAAGAAACGAGGTTTTACCCGTAATGCTTCTCTTTTTAGAGAGCTGGACCCCGCAGATCAGAAAATGGCTTTAAACTTCCTAATTTCTGGCGAGGTGCTTTACGGTCCCAGAACTGTTGGATCCCCCTACTGATGGGGGCCCCAGTCTCTGACGGTTTTTTCAAACGGAGCCCACCGTGAGAGGTGAAGATTGGGTCTGTGTAAACAGCACCCTGCGGCTGGATAAGGTAAGAGGAGATTCCACAGAATTTTTGAGTTCTAGTGGCTTTTCTCCTTTAAGGTAAATGCATGCTATGCCTATTGTGACCACCGGGGGCTGCCAAGAGCACAAACCTACACATGCTGACTCTGTCTCAGGTGTTGTAATCGCTGTTTATGTCCCAGCGTCTCAAGCAGGCTGCAAACAGGTAAGGTGGAAAGGGGGATTTTTCATGTTTGAATGTTCCCCCCCCCAGGCTAGAGAGGGGCCACAGGGGTCTAGAAAGTGGTTATACCACCCGGGCTCTGCGGCCTAATGGCCACCATCTCTCAAGATAGCCGTTCAGGCAGATCTTGTGGCTCTGCCTTTCGGGATAGCCACTGCACCTCGAGTGTTCACAAAGATCTTGGCTCCTCCTCTGGCCAGATTAAGGGCTCAGGGTATAGCTGTCATAGCATACCTAGACGACCTGCTCTTGATAGACCGGTCGATAGCCTCTTTGAATGGAAACTTGAGGACCACAGTCGGGTATCTAGAACACCTGGGTTGGATCCTCAACTTGGAAAAGTCTTTCCTAAAACCAGTAAGAAGACTGGAGTATTTAGGTCTGATTATAGATACAAGCCAGGAGAAAATATTTCTACCCCAGGCAAAGATCACTGCTTTGAGAGAGCTGATTCTGACAGTAAGGACCAAGAAGGGTCCCTCAGTCCGCCTTTGTATGAGGCTACTAGGGAAGATGGTGTCTTCATTCGAAGCAGTTCCCTATGCTCAGTTTCACTCAAGAATGCTGCAACACAGTATTCTGTCGACCTGGAACAAGAAGGTTCAGGCATTAGACTTTCCGATGCACCTGTCGCATGCGGTGCGTCAGAGCCTCAATTGGTGGCTCATACCCGAAAACCTGCAGAAGGGGAAATCCTTTCTACCGGTTACCTGGACGGTGGTAACAACAGATGCCAGTCTGTCAGGTTAGGGAGCAGTTCTGGAACAGGCTGCGGTCCAAGGGGTATGGTCCAAGACAGAGAGGACCTTACCCATCAACATTCTGGAGATCCGGGCGATACATCTAGCTCTAAAAGCCTGGACTATCAGGCTACAGGGTTGTCCGGTCAGGATCCAGTCCGACAATGCCACAGCAGTGGCTTATGTCAATCATCAGGGAGGCACCCGGAGCCGAGCTGCTCAAAAAGAGGTGAACCAGATCTTAGTCTGGGCAGAGATGCATGTGCCATGCATATCGGCAGTTTTCATCCCAGGAATAGAAAATTGGCAGGCGGACTATCTAAGTCGTCAGCAGTTACTTCCAGGGGAATGGTCTCTGCATCCCGACGTCTTTTGGGCCATATGCCAAAGATGGGGGGTTCCAGATGTAGATCTCTTTGCATCCCGATTCAACAAAAAGATAGACAGATTTGTGGCAAGGACAAAAGATCCTCTTGCATGCGGGACGGATGCGTTGGTGAGTCCGTGGCATCGGTTCTCACTGATTTACGCATTCCCGCCTATTCTGCTACTACCACGACTCCTTCGCAGGATCAGGCAGGAAAGGAAGTCGGTACTTCTGGTGGCCCCCGCTTGGCCCAGAAGGACTTGGTATGCAGAAATAGTAAGGATGACGGTGGGTTCCCCGTGGACCCTACCGGTACGCCCAGACCTGTTATCTCAATGTCCAGTGTTCCATCCTGCCTTACAAATGCTAAATTTGACGGTTTGGCTATTGAGACCCACGTTCTGAAGAGTCGTGGGCTCTCAGGTCCTGTCATATCTACCCTGATTAATGCAAGGAAGCCAGCTTCCAGGATGATTTATCATAGAGTCTGGAAGGCTTATATAACCTGGTGTGAATCCAGAGGTTGGCATCCCAGGAAATATGTCATAGGTAGAATCCTTGATTTTCTACAGATGGGATTAGAGATGAAGCTGGCCTTGAGTACCATCAAGGGCCAGGTCTCTGCTTTATCAGTATTATTTCAGCGGCCACTTGCTTCGCATTCTTTGGTCCGAAACTTTATGCAGGGGGTGATGCGTCTTAATCCTCCGGTTAAAGCGCCCCTAAATCCCTGGGACTTGAATTTGGTCCTGGCTGTGTTACAGAAACAGCCTTTTGAACCAATAAGTCAGATTCCTTTGGTCTTGTTGACAAGGAAATTAATTTTTCTGGTGGCCATCTCTTCTGCTAGAAGAGTATCAGAATTAGCAGCTCTTTCCTGTAAGGAGCCTTATTTGATTATACACAAGGATAGAGTGGTACTACGCCCTCATCCTAGTTTTTTACCGAAGGTGGTTTCTGATTTTCATTTAAACCAAGACATTGTTCTACCTTCCTTTTTTCCAGATCCCTGTTCTCCGGAAGAGAGATCTCTACATTTGTTGGATGTAGTAAGAGCAGTTAAGGCCTATCTAGGGGCAACTACTCAGATCCGCAAGACGGATGTTTTGTTTGTGCTGCCAGAGGGTCCCAATAGAGGACAGGCAGCGTCAAAAGCTACCATTTCTAAATGGATTCGACAGTTGATCATTCAAGCTTACGGTTTGAAACAGAAGATTCCTCCGTTTCAGATCAGGGCACATTCCACAAGGGCTATTGGTGCTTCTTGGGCAGTGCATCACCGGGCCTCTATGGCTCAAATCTGCAAGGCCGCAACCTGGTCTTCAGTTCATACATTCACCAGATTCTATCAGGTGGATGTGAGAAGGCATGAGGATATCGCCTTTGGGCGTAGTGTGCTGCAAGCAGCGGTACAGGGTCCTCAGGTCTGATTGCACCCTACTTGGTCGTGGTTCCCCCCCCTCAGGTAGCATTGCTCTGGGACATCCCATCAGTAATTACTGTGGCTCTGTGTCCCGTGATGTTCGAGAAAGAAAATAGGATCTTTTAAAACAGCTTACCTGTAAAATCCTTTTCTTTCGAAGGACATCACGGGACACAGAGGTCCCGCCCCTCTTCTAATACACTATATTGCTTGGCTACAAAACTGAGGTATCCCTGCAAGGGGGAGGGATTATATAGGGGGTTGAACTTCCTGATAGGGTGTGCCAGTGTCCAATCACCAGTGATACCTATATAACCCATCAGTAATTACTGTGGCTCTGTGTCCCGTGATGTCCTTCGAAAGAAAAGGATTTTACAGGTAAGCTGTTTTAAAAAATCCTATTTTTTTTTTCCTTTTTTTTTCTTTTGTGTAGGCTAGCTTTTATTAATTTGCATCTGAAATTGTCTTGATTTCTCAAAGAAGATAATTTTTTTCAAGCAGAATATTTTTTTTTCTAGGTTCCAGATTATTTTGACGTTATCCAGAAGCCCATTGCCTTAAATATAATCCGCGAGAAGGTGAACAAATGTGAATACAGTTCTGCAAGTAAGTAAACGTGATAGATCAGTTAAATGTGTCTTGAAATAGTTCTTTAACCGCTTGCCGACCAGCCGCCATCGTTATATGACAGCAGGTCGGCTCTCCTGCGCAAATCGTCGTAGCTGTACGGCGGCTCGTGCTGGCGGGCGCACATCGCTCTTGCGCACGCTGCAGGAACGTGCCCGCGTTTCTGGCGGACTCTGCCTGCCGGCAACCTGCAATCGCCTATTACAGAGGCAGAACGGGGAACTGCCTTTGTAAACCAGGTGATTCCCCGTTCTGACAGGTGACATGACAGAGATCCTCTGTTGCCAGTGATCTCTGTCATGTCCCTGGCAGCCCATCCACCCTACAGTTAGAACACACATGAGGGAACACAGTTAACCCCTTGATCGCGCCCTAGTGTTAATCCCTTCCCTGCCAGTGATATTTATACAGTAATCAGTGGCTATATATAGCACTGATTGCTGTATAAATGTCAATGGTCCCAAAAAAGTGTCCAATCTGTCCGCCGCAATGTCGCAGTCCCGCTAAAAATCGCAGATCCCTGCCATTACTAGTAAAAAAATAAACATAATAAAAATACCATAAATCTATCCCCTATTTTGTAGACACTATAGCTTTTGCGCAAACCAATCAATATACGCCTATGGCAATTTTTTCTTTTTTCTTTTTTTTTTTTTTTTTTTTTTTACCAAAAATATGTAGAAGAATATATAGCGGACTAAACTTTTTTCAAAATTGTCGCTCTTTGTTTATAGCACAAAAAATAAAAACTGCAGAAGTGATCAAATACCACCAAAAGAAAGCTCTATTAGTGGGGGAAAAAGGACATCAATTTTGTTTGGGTACAACGTCGCACGCCCACGCAATTGTCAGTTAAAGCAACGCAGTGCCGTATCGCACAAAAATGGTCTGGTCATTAAGGGGCAAATCCTTCCGGGGCTGAACTGGTTAAAAGCAAAGCATAGCATTGTTGTAAACATTTTGAAGAATAAAAAAAGACCTGCTTTATTGAACCCATAGGGCCCTTTCAAACGGTCGACGTTTGTGCCAGTTAGCAGGGGATCCATGAGCAGATCCCCTTCTGAATTGGAGTAAAACAGAACAAATGCCACTCTTGCGACATTTGTGTCTTTTTTCAGGTTTTTACCTATGGAAAAAAAATGCCCCATGTGATCTCTATGGGTGGGAGCGTGTAAATATACTTGCGTACACCTATAATCGCCAATTTTTGGGTAAAAGCCGACTCAAATGCAAAATTTTTTTATGTTTTGGTCCAGTGGATTTTGAGGTGGGTAGATCTAGGCGGACATAAGTCCACTTCCATATGCCCACCAAAATGGATGTATTGCTGTCCATTTTGATCCATGTAAACACGTGTCAGAAAATAGACGGGACCGCCTACGTGAAAAAGGCCTTGTGGATTTTCAGTTGGACAGCAGCAGTCAACAAGTGAGCAGTAAACACTAGGATTTATTCGAAAGGCCGGAAAACTCTGAAATAAAATCTCATGAAAGCATATTTTATGCAATGTTTGTAATGTAAGCGTTTTTTTACAAATGGTGAAAAAAATATAAAAAACTGTTTATATTCTGCTATTGGCTGTGCGGGATGTGGTTAATAAGAACAACGGCTGCAGCGGCTATCAGTTATACTGACTGGCGTCGTATGACGCCCCCTGGCGATTGGTGGTGCGGTGTGTCGTCCGACACACCGCATCTCTGATCTAGGTAAAGATCCTATGATGTAGGCCCTTTACCACATGATCAGCTGTGTCCAATCACAGCTGATCACATGGTAATGGGGAAGTGCCGTTTATCGGCTTTCCTCCAATCGCACTGACACAACGCGGGTAGAGGAGAGCCGATCATATTGATCATCAGTGCAGACCCATCAGCGATGCCCATTAGTGATGCCTATCAGTGCCCCACAAGTAATGCCAATCGGTGCCCACCTATACCCACTTGTGATGCCAATCAGTGCTGCATATTAGTGCCTCCCCATCAGTGCCACCTCATTTGTGCCCATCAGTGAAGGATTAAATGTACTTATTTACACAATTTTATAACAGAAACAAAGAAAACGTGCTTTTTTCCCCAAATTTTTGGTCTTTTCTTTTTATTTGTAGCGCAAAAAATTAAAAAGCTAGTGGTGATCAAATACCACCAAAAAGCTCTATTTGTGGGGGGAAAAAAAGAAAAATTATTTGTGTACAGTGTCGCATGACACTGCAATTGTCATTCATAGTGCGACAGCGCTGAAAATTTGCCTCGGCAGGAAGGGGGTGAAAGTGCCCTGTATTGAAGTGATTAAAGTATAAAGGTTTATACACACTATAAGAAAATTGTGCGAACATTTTCGTCCAAAGAATTTTCCCATAGTGTGTACACCTTTCGAAAGCCGATGACAAATTTTCTCATGAAATTTCCCTAAGGGGCAAACTCCAAAATTTTTCTCATATGGGAACAGAACCGAGCGATTTTCGATTTAATGTGTATCGTTTTCATACATGAAAAGTCAGAAAAAGACTGCGCAAGATCAGAAACAATAAACAAAAAAAAAAGCCTTTTTCGTAAGAATTTTCTTTCATCTCTTCTGATTTGCTGTGAATAAAATCGGACGAACGTTCATCACTTTAGGCAGTGAAATCTACCAAAAACTGATAGTTCATCTAAGAAGCTACCTGGCTGTTTGTTTTTTTTCTCTTTTCTTTCTTGCTGGCTTCTCAGTTGATTCTCGGAACTGGTGCTAGTTATTCTATGACTACAATTTTCCAGGGTGCATCTAATTACTCTTGATTTTGCTGCGATGCAGGTGCCAATTTTATTAAAGTGACTCCTTTCGCAGGGACAACTTGTATAGTAGAGAATTTAGCTGCAAAAATGGTCCTAAATAGTTTCTGCTTTAGATTTTACATAACAAAGGATTATGTCTAGTTCTGTCTTCTGACATGTGATTTGTATCTATGCTTTCAGCTGAATTTATAGAAGATGTTCAGTTAATGTTCTCCAACTGCTTTGAATATAACCAACCCGACAGCAATGAGGCCAATGCAGGACTCCGATTGCAATCCTTTTTCGTCAACGAGGCTCAGAAACTGGGCTTAGAAGTTCCTTTTAGCAAGCCGATTATTCCTTCTGGACCCACCAAAAAGTTGTGCATCTGATGTTCTCTGCTTTTGATCAGTGAGACTTTGTGGAGTCATGGTTTTGCAGTTTCTGTTTTCAGAAAAAGAATTTCCTGCTGAACTGAATCACCAACCATTACTCATCCGTGTAAAGCAATAAGTCCAGCCGTCTTCTAATGACCAAGCACTGATTTCCTACACCACATAGCACTCAGGGTGATTGCAGCAAATAACTGCTAATTGGGGTCCAACCACGTATGTGTATTTTATATAAGTATATATACTGTATATGTATATCAGATTTACAACTGTTTAACTACTGTTGAGCTGTCTTCTTTTTTTTCTGAGTTTAGTTGTTTTTTCTCGTTGATAGCTGGGAGAAAAATTTCTAGGCTAAAACTGACATTTCAGTTTTGGGTGGATGCAAGGAGATTGAATCACCCCCACCAGATGATCTCTTTGGCACAGATTTCTCTACAGCAAAATTTCTTTCTTTCATTCATGTGGATTCTCATTTTGTTTTCTTTTTAATGACAAAGAATGCAGCAGCAGGCGTGAGACCTTTACAATAAGGGCTAGCTTCTTAAGTAACTTGAGAACCAGAGAGAGACCAGAAAAAATAACAGTACCATTAAAAAAATATAGTTGAGTATACTTACCCCAAACAACACTACTTGAGTAAATTCATTGGGGTATATTTTTGTGGGGTAAATTCAAGCACCGAGAGTATTTTGACTATTCTAGATATTTATTTAGTATTCCAAGAAACTTGTGAATTTTTTTGGCTTGTATTTATGGAACTTTTGTACCTGAAGTTAAAGTATTTGTTAAGTAAAATGTTTTCCATGTCTTAAAAACAAAAAAACAGTTTCTACTTTTTTTCATGAGGCTGAAAGCTTACACAATTACATCTTCTTCTTTTTTTTTTTTTTTCACTTTTAGTTTCCTGTGTGAAAAGAAATAAAAGTGTTAAATAATTCTATTCAAAATGGGTGCTTGATTTTAAGATATATTTGTGGTTTGTTAAACATGGGAACAGCTTCTTGTAAGCCCCTCAGACTAAAAGTACAGGCAGTACTAGGAGCCAATCAGGTGTGCTTGCACCCACATGCACTGACAGGGTGGGGGGAGCAGAGAGTTGAACTTAGTCTGATGCTGCTCCTTCATTGTCCAGTCACAGGCTTTTGGCAGGGAAGTGACCTGTCTGTTTTGCTTAAAGTGGTAAAGGCTAAATGTTAATACTTACCTGTGCCCGATCTCGATCAAGCGATGTGCACGAGAGCAGCTGCTCTCCCTCCTTATTGGCCAAGACACAGCAGTGGAGTGGCAGTCATTGGCTCCCGCTGCTGTTAATCATAGCCATCAAGGAGGGGGCTGAGCCTTGCTCTGTGTGCCAATGGACACACAGTGCGGGACTCGAGAGTGAGTGCACACAAGTCTCCCTATACGAAGAGGCTTGCTATGCAGGCACTCAGTGGGGGGGCGGCGACAACTGGGGATACGAGGAGGAGAATTGGGGCTGCTCTGTGCAAAACTATTGCACAGGGCAGCTACATCAAACTTTTTGTTTTAAAAAAAAAAATCCTTTATTATCACTTTAAGTTAAATGAAGCCAAAGAAAATACCTGGGGTATAGTGGAGCATTGGACCAGGGATGTTGCACGGAGACAGTTCTCAATGTACTGTCAATGTACAATGACTAGAGCAACTTTGAGTCTATACAGAGCTTCCTTGCTTTTCAATGACTGTAAGCACTGCAGGAACATGAAAGGAAAATGGTAAGCATGTGCTGCTGGGGAGGGGGCATTCAATTGAAGGGGTTGCCATATTAGCAAAGCACAGGTTCAGCTAAACACCAGTTAAATACATTGTTCATATTTAGTTTTTGATATACAATGGATATAAAAAGTCTACACACCCCTATTAAAATGTCAGGTTTCTGTGATGTAAAAAAAATGAGACAAAGATAAATCATTTCGGAACATTTTCCACCTTTAATGTGCTATAAACCGTACAACTCAATTGAACCACAAACTGAAATCTTTTAGGTGGAGGAAAATTTAAAAAAAATAAAATTAATATGGCTGCAGAAGCGTGCACACATTTAAACTAATATTTTGTTGAAGCACCTAGGAAAATATAAAGAGGGAGACAAACCTCGCTCAGAAGAGTAGTGGGATTTTAAAGGGAGATGATGTATAAAAGATACAGTAAAATATCAATCAAGTTACATGATACGACATTGGAGAAACTTTCTCTATGAAATCAGTTGTATGAATATGCAGGAGCAGCCAACGTTTTTCGCATTTTGCGTCATCAGGGCGCTACAAGCATTACAGATTTCATCTAGATTGTATAAAAATATGAATCATTAATATAATCGTACATATCTAATAAATTTTAGAAACATCACTCGTTATACAAATAAAGAATGACTAGGTACAAAGAGTATCTTACACAAGCTCACCTGGTCTATTACAAACAGGAGGACCACTGAGAACACATTGTTAACAGACACATACCCCTGTGTGAACCACCTGGTGCTAATTAACCCATGGATGCCAGGTCCATATGGGTCAGGCCGGTAGGAGAATTGGACCGTGTTAGAGGAAAATCATGATCTGACAATGTTAAAAGAAATAATAATAGTAAATAAGTGATGAAACAATTACTTTACCATAATAATATAGCTGATATTGACTTATATGTAAGTCAACATCAGGTATCTATGAAGACAACGATAACATATGGTGCCTAGTGCCAGATATCATAGCCATATTTAGATAATATTAAAAATTTTTGATGCATGTATTGATAATATTACTGCCGGTTTTATATATGTTCATTTATTTTTATCATTCATCATTATGTATTGTATAAATAATAGATTAACTAGTATTTATTGTTAGCCTCCATGAAGTAAATTAACTAGATCAATCAAACTAAATTAATAAATTAAATTAATTTAATAGACTGAATCAACAAATTAGATTAGATTAAGCAAAGTGAAAAGTATATATAGTATAGGACGGTTACATGAATGATACCAAAAAATATATCTCTAATATAACTAATTAGCAGTAAATACTACCATCCAGAGAGCAACCAGCCATGGAAGACGCCCATAATAAGCACAGCGGGTCTTGCCTTATAGTTAGTATGAATTAATGTATCGAAGTCCTCTGGAGTGAAGCAGCGGTGTAGAAGTGATAACACCACTGCAAAGTAAAGATGCGTGTGTCGGACATAGAGCTGGCTTCCCCATCTTTTATGTACATCACATATGTGCATCACTTCCGGTCCGGGCGTCCCTGCTCATGTGCCCGCGCACTGATAGAGGACCAGTGCGAGTACACTGTCCATCCCACTCCAGAGCGTGGATGACATGTGAGGGCGGAAAGGGAGGAGGGAGGCTCCGCCCCCTTAGGGATGGCCGAATTCCCCTACCATTGGCTGACAGCAACCAGGTGGCTCGCAGGTGAATACTGGCTTGAAGGAATCAGTGGTCCCCTAAGAAAAATTACCCAAAACGTATAAATAAGAATAAGCTACAATAATGTATTGAAGATATGATTTAACCATGCTATATCCATAATAGGAGAACCAGGGGCATCGCCATGCATATAAAACTGCCGTGGTTATGCCAATACAAAAATTGCATTCTAGGCATAAACATTGCAGAAAAAAAACCCCAAATAGGGTATAATACGTGAATCATAAAAATGGCTTCTAAGATAGCGCAGTATTGAGGCCTGGTGGATAAGTAGCCTTTTGATTGAAAATCCACCTGGCCTCTTTTTGAAGGATTTTTTTAATCTATGTTACCGCCCCTTTCTAGTTCGGGGATAACTTCCAATGCGGTAAAGGAGATGTATGAGGGGTCGAAGCTGTGGTGAAGGCCCACATGCTTACATATAGGAGTGTAGAGTAATCCTGCGTCCAAGTAATATAAATTATCTTGGGTGCGTTTAGCAAAAGGGCGTTTGGTCTTGCCGATGTAAAATGCCCCACATTGGCATGTGGCAAGATAAACAATCCTAGTGGAACGGCAATCAGCATATCCTTTGTGAAAACCCCCTCTAGGCAAGGGACAACCAACGCCTTCCCTGATCCACGGGCAATGCTCACATTGCCCACAGCGAAAGGTGCCACTGCTGCCTACTGCTCCCAAAATGGGGAAAGGTGGCTGTGCACCAACCCGTCTCCTATATGTAATTTGTGGTACCGCAGCCACATATTTAGAAATAATGGGGTCCTCGGAGAGGAAATGCCAGTTATTATTGCTAATAAGTTTCCAGAAAATGGCTTGATGGGCAGTATAAGTCGTAATAAGTTTTGTAGTGGGATTTATGTCTCGAGCTTTGTTTTTAAAAATGAGTGATTCTCGTGTGTTTTGTTTTGCTCGCTGGTATGCCTTTTTGAGAACTTTTTTGCTATATCCTCCTAAAATTAATCTATGATAGAGGGTCTTAGCTTCCAGTTCGAAATCCTCGTCTCTTGCGCAGTTGCGTCACAGCCTTAGGTATTGACTAAAGGGTATGCTGCGAACGAGGGTGCGAACTCGAATAGTGCAGAATGGTGTTGCTGGCTGTCTCTTTTCTATAGAGGGTGCTATACATTGTGCCATCATCATTGAGAAAGAGACGCAAATCCAAGAAGGGAATAGTGGTGGTATCTGATTGAATAGTAAATTTTAAATTAAATTCGTTATGAGAAAGAAATATCATGAATTCGGAAAGTAATTCTGCTGAGCCAGTCCAGATGAGCAAAACGTCATCGATATACCTCCGCCAGAGGAGAATGTCGCGGAGGTATATCGAGGCGTTGTCATCGGAAAATAGGGTACGCTCCCACCCCCTCAGGTACAGGTTGCATACGATGGGGCACATGAAATCCCCATCGCAACCCCCTGTACCTGGAGGTAGGTGGAGCCATTGAATAAGAAAATATTGGTGGTCAAAATATGTTCCAGCAAGGTAGTAATTGACCCAGTTCCCAATTGTTGGTATCCTGTTCTTTTAGAAATGTGGAAACCACTGCTATAACTTGGGCATGCGGAATGCTAGAGTATAGCACCTCAATATCAATAGCCGCTTAGATTGCCCCTGATGGTATTGTAAGTCCTTCAATGACTTTTAATAATTCTAAAGTGTCCTTAAGATAGGAAGGCAAGCTCATGACATAAGGACGAAGATGACTGTCCACAAATTGACTAGCAGTCTCCGTATGGCTGCCTATCCCCCATACATTCGGGCGTCCGGGGGGGTTGGTGATACTTTTATGGACTTTTGGTATTGAGTAAAAAGTTGGAGTGACCACCCATTTAATCTCCAGATATTCACGCAGATCCTTGTCAATAAGGCATTGCTGATATGCCTGATCAATAATAATAATGTCTAATAATAGACAGGTATTGGGATCTAGCTTCGATTAATTTCTCAGGTGGGACAGGCTGGTACCAATCCTGGTTGTTGAGAATTTTATAACACATATTTATGTATGCACTTTTATCCATCACTACTACATTGCCACCTTTGTCGGATGGCTTAATAACGATGTCCTCATTTTGCATAATATTAGTGAGTTCTGCTGGTGACAAAATATTTTCAACATGTTTGGGAAATTCAATAGCATCAATTTGTTTTATAGTTTGCTTTAAAAAGGCTCAGACTGCCGGGCAGGTCTGTAGATTGGGAAATTTTTGGGACTTGGCCTTGAATTTGGGTGGTTCAGGGAGTGTTTCTATGTCAGGTTCTTCCTCTTCCGATGGGGAATCATGAGAATCCCCTTAGCCCTCATTTTCACCCAGAAGCTGGATTAGTGTCTTCAGGGCCCTAAAATTCTGGACCTTGAAGCCCTTGTATAGGTCTTCTCTTCTCACCAACTTCCCCCTATCATTGTCAAAAATATGTTTGTATGTAAGATTTTTTGCAAAGATGTGCAAATCCTTGACCAACGTGATTTTATCAATTTTCTGCAATGGGCAGAAACTGAGACCCAATCTTAACACCTTGGTTTCTATAGGTGATAGTTGGTAAGAAGAGAGATTTACAACATCTAATCTCGATTTAGAAGAGTCTGCTTGATAACGAACGGTTCCATCTTTCCCATTTGTAATTGTACCATTGGTGTGACTGGAGGAGTGGGGCCTAAAGGGGCCGAACCTGGGTTGGAATTGCGTGGTTGATTGGTTTTCGGTATAGCATCTGAATCATGTGGAGGTAATGGTTCATTATCCTTGTCGTCTGAGAACATTAATAGAGGGGTAACGACTCCTGAGATGGAGTCACCTTGGGCTCCCTCTATCAGTTCTGAATATGAATTACTCGGTGGATGTCTAGAAGGGGAAACAATACTTTTTTTGTGTGTACCTCCTTGGGACTGGTGATCGTTATTATTACCACGTTTTGGTAAACGTCTCCTACCCTGTTGACCTTGTGTGGATTTAGTAGAAGGCTTATGAGAGGAGACGGACGATGATGATATAGAGATCTCAGAGTCCGATTTATACGGTGTCATGAAATGCATATTTGGTCGATGTGGTCTACCTCGTTTGTTAGTGTGGCTTTTTTGCCGTTTGTATGCATATCCACTAGAAAAAGCCAGTTTATCCTTATAGAATTTTTGGTCTTTTTTTGTGACAATATTCTTATTGTAGTTTTCCAAGTACTGCAATAAGTCACCTTCCTTCTTCTTGAACTCAGTACTGGTGGAATGCTGACCACTACTTGCCCTTAATGATTCAGTTTCCTTATCCAACTCTGTCAGATCCCTACTACATTTCTCTTTAAGCATTGTAATCATGTATGCTGAACATTTGTTGAGATTTTGTTCCCATTCCTCCTTGAAAGGTACATACAATCTAGATGAAAATCTGTAATGCTTGTAGCGCCCTGATGAAGTAAAATGTCAAACATGTTGGCTGCTCCTGCATATTCATACAACTGATTTCATAGAGAAAGTTTCTCTATGGTCGTATCATGTAACTTGATTTGATATTTTACTGTATCTTTTATACTTGTGTGTTCAATTAAATTTATATTTTTATATTAACCGTTGTGTCATTGCTCACCTTTAAACAGACACATCATCTCCCTTTAAAATCCCACTACTCTTCTGAGGGAGCTTTGTCTCCCTCTTTATATTTTCCTATTCACCTCAGGGATTGGGAGTCATGTTTCTGGAAACTGTCCAATTATTTATATATTTGTTGAAGCACCTTTTTATTTTATTTCTGCACTCAGTCTTTTTTGGTACGAGTCTATCAGCATGGCATATCTTGACTTGGCAATATTTGCCCACTCTTATTTGTAAAAACACTCCAAATCTGTCAGATTGCGAGGTCATCTTGTGTCCACAGCCCTCTTCATATCACCCTACAGATTTTTTTTTCAGGTCTGGGCTCTGGCTGGGCCATTCCAAAACTTTAATCTTCTGGTGAAGCCATTCCTTTGTTGATTTGGATGTAAGCGTTGGGTGGTTGTCATGCTGAAAAATGAAGTTCATGTTCAGCTTTCTAGCAGAAGCCTGAACGTTTTGTGCCAATGTTGACTGGCATTTGGAAAGGTTCATAATTCCCTCTACCTTGACTAAGGCCCCTGTTCCAGCAGAAGAAAAACAGCTCCAAAGCATGATGCTTCCACCACCATGCTTCACTGTGGGTATGGTGTTCTTTTGTGCCAAACATATCTTTTGGAATTATGGCCAAAAAGTTGAACCATGGTTTCATCAGACCAGAACACATTTTCCCACATGCTTTTGGGAAACTTCAGATGTGTTTTTTGCAAAATTTAGCCAGGCCTGGATGTTTTTCCTTCATAGTAAAAGGCTTCCGTCTTGCCACTCTACCCCATAACTCAGACATATGAAGAATACGGGAGATTGTTGTCACAGTACCAAACAGCCAGTACTTGCTAGATATTCCTGCAGCTCCTTTAATGTTGCTTTAGGCCTCTTGGCAGCCTCCCTGACCAGTTTTCTTCTAGTCTTTTAATCAATTTCTGGGTGATGTCCAGTTCTTGGTAATGTCACTGTTGTGCCATATTTTCTCCTTGATGATTGTCTTCACTGTGTTCCATGGTATATCGAATGCCTTGAAAATTCTTTTGTACCCTTCTCATGACTGATTCCTTTTTTTTTTTTTTTTTTTTTTTTTTTTTTTTTTGCCACCTCAGAAAATTCCTAGAGAGACTAATTCAGCTTTCTCGCTCATATGTGTCTCTTCCCATCTCTTCATCACTGTGGCATATATTTTGTTTTCAACCGAAGGATACAACAGGGGTTTACAAGAAAAATTATTATATAAAGACTGACCTCGCCTAGTAAGGCTCAACCCTTAGTTCCCAAAGAAAAATAAAAAATTACTGCGCTTCCCTACACCCCCAAGCTGCAGTTCTAATTCTCAGGTAAAAGAATCAAATAAGTAAAGCAATTTAAAAGAACCGCGCAAAAAATTCCAAATATCTCAAATGATGTGATAAAATCAACGTGTTATATTAAATTCTGAACCCAAATGTCAACACAATATATATGTGATAATTTGAATAATCAAAAAATGTATTAAAAAACTTTATGCAAATAAAATATAAAAAGTGGCAAAAAAGATAAAGTCCGTGACTTTAAAAGTGACTTCGGATACCAACAGTCCTTAATGTAAATAATTCCACCAATAGTGATTGAAAACTTTAGTGAGTAGAAACATCTCGTGAAAAGGATCCACCACCTATGCAGATATATGTTTACCAGAGGTAAGCTGTAATGAAGCTTATGCCAGAAATCCACTCTGTGGGGACACCACCATCGGTCTCAGCATAGAGGGAGGATCGCCCGGAACTCACCGATAAGAAGGCCAAATATCTCAGCAATAGGAACCCAGGGAAATAAAAAACACATCCTCCATAGTGTGAATCCGCTTTAACAGTTTATTGAAAGGAGTAAAAATAGCGCACTTACTAGAAATGACGAATAAAACAGCATAAAATATAAATCAGCCGGCCAGCCTGCATGCACCCGTTCACAGTGGGATGGAAACGATGACGTCAGCTGAAGCGGATTCACACTATGGAGGATGTGTTTTTTATTTCCCTGGGTTCCTATTGCTGAGATATCAACCCTTAGTTCCCCTTCTCTAAAAATGTTATCTTTATTTATAAATCTCTCTGTTTTACGTATCTGTATAAAAAAAAAACATATATATATATATATAACCCCCCTCCTTCCCTTCTCCCTCCCTAACCCTTCTCCCTCCCTAACCCTTGTGCAATGCCTGTAATCTACTTGGTGGGTAGTTTAAATCCTAATTTTTTTCTGCATAACTCCATGTTTTTTTAAACTCCTTCCAACATTTCCATTTGTCTACTTCTATCTTTTCCTCTTTATAAAAAGAAAACTGCTCCATGGTATGGGTCTCTTCCACGGCATTTATCCAGTCCCACATCTCAGGGCTTTCTTTTCCCCACCAATTTTTAGGGATTAATCTTTTTGCTGCATTTAATAGATGTGGAACCAGAGATGTTCTATATTGTTTCACATTCCCTTCTATGCCGTGGAAGAGGACCACCCACGGATCCTCTTTCACCTCTATTTTTGTAATCTCCTTAATCGAGCCCAAGATTTTTTTCCAAAATTTTTTAACTATCGGGCAATTCCACCATAAGTGAGCCATAGTACCCACCCCTCCACAGCCCCGCCAACAATCAACAATGCCGGTTTCCCATGTTGGAATTTACTTATCCTATCTGGCGTTGCGTACCACCTTGCCATACATTTATAATTCATCTCGGCCGTTTTTATATCTACCGCTGAGCTATGGGCCAAAAATAACATTTTATTAATCGTACTCGTGTTTTTTTGTGTTCCCAATTCCTTTTCCCATTTTTTGATGAATGTGGGTACCTCTGCTTCTTCCTCTTTCAATAGTAGTTTATATAGCTTAGATATTGTGTTTTTTGTTTTTTCCGAACAACATAATTTTTCTAACGCTGTCAAATTTTCTCCTGATCTTATCGGTTGAGGTAAATTTTTCACGAAGCGGTCTAATTGCATGTACCTCCATTCATCTATCACCCATGTGTCAGTGTTTTGTTTCAATTCAGTAATTGTGACAATTTTCCCTTTTTTAAGTATTTCTCTAAGCTGTACTTTATCTTTTTTTATCCAGTTCCCACCTATATTTCTTTTCCCTGGTGCAAAATATTCATTCTCCTTTAATTCTATCAGGGGAGAATTATAAACCTTATCTAATTGCTTATATACTACATCCCATACCTTTAAAACTATTTTTGTCAAACAGTGTGTTTTCTCATCTACCGTTCTGTGGTTCGGAGGGTTCCAAATAATAGATCCTAAACGTGTTTTACTATAATATTTTTCTATATTCACCCATCTTTTTTCTTGGTTATCCCTAGCCCATTCTATTGCTCTTGATAAAATTATTGCTTTATAATATTTTAGGATATCCGGGACCGCAAGACCCCCTTTGTCTTTATCTTGTTTTAGGGTCTTAAGAGATATTCTTGATCTTTTATTTTTCCATATTATGTTGGAGATAATTGATTTCAGTTTTCTAATGTATTCCTGTTTAATAGGTAACATTTGGAATTTGTACGTAATCTTTGGGAGGAGGATCATTTTTATGGCGTTAATACGCCCCATCCATGAAAGAGGTTTTGTCTGGAGTTTTTTCCCTTCCCTCTTTATTTCATCCAAGAGATGGATATAGTTTTTTCTATATATCTTTTCCGGGGAATTCGCGAGCCTTATTCCCAAATATTTGATCTCTTTTTTCCAGCGGAATTGGAAATCTTTCTTCAATTTTTCCTCCTCCTATTTTACTCACATTTATCTTCAAAATTTCCGATTTCCCCATATTAATCTTAAAATTTGTTATTTCACCATATTGTTTTAGTATTTTAATCAATCTTGGCAATGTATTTCCGGGGTTGCTTATATAGAAGAGCACATCGTCCGCATATGCGGCCAATTTGTGCTCCTCTTCTCCCACCTTAAATCCTTCAATGTCAGGGTTATTTCTGATTGTTGCAAGGAGAGGTTCTAGAGCCAACACGAAGAGAAGGGGAGACGGGGCATCCCTGTCTTGTCCCTCTCTTCATCTCGAAAGGTGATGACAGGGTTCCGTTGATCTTAATGGCCGCCTTGGGTTTTCTGTAAAGTGCTTTAATCCGTCCTATCATCTTTGGGCCTATTCCTATTATTTCTAGGGTTCGAAACAGGAACTCCCAGTCTACCCTGTCAAACGCCTTTTTGGCATCACTTGACAGGAGCAGACCTGGGAGTCCCTCCTCCCTTCTCTTCTGGAGCAGCAATAGGGTTTTCACCCCATTATCTCTTCCCTCCCTTCCTGCTATAAAGCCTACTTGGTCCGGATGGATCACCCCATTCATCAATTCTTTCATCCTCGTAGCTAATACCTTTGAGTATATTTTCGTGTCTACGTTAAGCAATGATATCGGTCTGTAGCTAGCGCATAGAGTCCCATCTTTGGCCTCTTTGGGGATCACGGTGATTGTGGCGAAAAGCGCCTCACTACTTAATTCAAACTCGCTTCCCACCCCATTCATATACTTACACATTTTCGGTACTAGTATGTCTTTAAATTTCTTATAATAATATGTGGTGAACCCATCCGGACCCGGGCTTTTCCCCTGTGTACTGTCCGCTATTGCTCTATGTATCTCCTCCTCTGTTATTGGTTTCTCCAGGACCTCTCTAGAATTTTCTGTAATCTTGGTTAATTTGGCTAGGTTTAAAGAATTCCTTTATCTTCCTGTTTTTATTTTCCTCACTTATCTGGTCTACGTTCATCTCCTCCGTATATAGTTCACTGTAGTAGTTTTTAAATACTTCACCTATCTCTTTGGTTTCATATACCATCCTCCCCTGTTTGTCCTGTATCTTTCCTATAAAGTTTAGGGCTTTTTTTTTCCTAAGCATTCTGGCTAGATGTTTTCCCGACTTATTTCCCCACACATATCTTTCTTTAGCTATTTGGTTGAATTTTTCCTTTGTTTCTTGTTCCATCAACTTTTTTAGTTCGTCCCGTTTATTTATCAGTGCTAGGTATGTTGTTTGGTGGTGTCCTCTGTGTTTTTTATGTTCTTGTTCTAAATTAAAAATTTCTTTTATAACATTTCCCATTTTATTTTTCCTTTCCTTCTTTCTCCTTGCTCCCTCTTTTATTATTATTCCCCTTATGTAGGCTTTATGTGCTTCCCATATCACCGACCCCGATATATCTCCTGTTTCATTTGTTGTAAAATAATATTTTAGTTCTCTCTCTATTTTTTTGGAGATATCTTCGTTTTGCAACAGATCTTCATTTATTCTCCATAGTGACTGCCTTCCTTGAGCCCTAGAAATCTGCATCTCCATCTCAATAGGGGCATGGTCTGATATTGTGATTATTCCTATTTTTGAGCCTACTATCCTGTCTAAAAGTCTATGGTCTACTAAAATGTAATCGATCCTAGAGTACGTCCGGTGCACAGGGGAGTAAAACGTATAATCTCGTGTTTTACCATTCATGACCCTCCAAATGTCTACCAATTGATTTTTGTGTAGTTCCTGTTTTATCTTCCTCATCTGTCCGTTATTCGTCCCCTGTGCCCCGGACGTACTATCAATCTCTGGTTCTAAGCACATATTGAGGTCACCCATTACTATAAGTTCCCCATTCCTGAAATCCATTATTTTCTCCAATGTGTCCTTCAGAAGTTTTGTTGGGTTTTTATTTGGGGCATATATATTGGCGAGGGTGCATTCTATTTCTCCAAGTATTCCTTTGATGAATAGAAATCTCCCCCCTGGGTCCTGCATCATACCTCCTAATTTAAACTGTACCCCTTTAGCCAATCCTATCGCCACTCCCCTTGCTCTTTTCGATATTGCATCTCCATAAAACCAATTCGGGAATTCTCTTGATCTTAATCTAATATTTGATTCATATGTTAAATGGGTCTCCTTTAGAGACACCACCCCTGCCCCATAAGTCTGTAGTTCCCTCAAAATTTTGTGCCTTTTCACGCTTGAATTTAACCCTTTTACATTATAGGATAGGAATTTAAATGTTGTCATTTTTCTAAATTTGCTACCTTTTGTATCTCTGGCCTACCTTGAACTACCCCTTTTTCTATCAAAGCATTTGCACAATGTACCCCCCCCCTCCTCCCCATTCCCCTTCCTCCCACCACACCCCCCCCATCTACCCTCCCCCTTCCCCCCCTCTTCCCTCCTGGCCCCATATGGGCCCCTAGTTTGTTCGACGCCCCGAACATCAGGACGTCCAGCAAACCCATTTGTCCCAAGGTATGGGACCCAGTGTACCCTCTCACCCCTTCCTTAGATTGAAAATTTGAAGGGGTGTAGACCCGCTATCTTCTATTTCACGTGATCTGCGTGCCCTATATCTTCCTCTCCTCTCCCCCAATCAGAGAGCTTTCTTTCCCTTCTTTTCTTTTCCCCCTCCTCCCTCCTTTTTTTTTTTTTCTTCTTTTTTTTTTTTTCCCCCCTCCCCCCCCCCCCTAATCCCCCCCCCCTAATCCCCCCCCACCCAGCCCGGTATATCTGGCATCTACAAGTCTAGTTTTCCACAGAACCCTTCCAGATCTTCAGGGAAGCGCAGTTTCGCAGATCTCCCCTCTTTGTATCCTATCAGGCAGGCTGGGAACCCCCAGCTATATCTGATGTTTTGTTGCCTCATTTTTTCTAAGAGGGGTTTAAGATGTCTTCTTCTTGTTAAGGTTTCTTGAGACAGATCGGCGTACACCTGTAACTCCGCTCCTTCATATATCAGGGGTGGTTTTCCCCTTAGTTTTCCCCATATCTCCAACTTGTCTTCATAAAATCTAAATCTGATAACAATGTCCCGTGGTCTCTCTTCTGGATTTCGCCGGTATCCGACTCTATGTATTCTTTCTATTCTTAGAGGTTCTTCATCCTTTATCTATAAGGGGGCCTAATACTATTGAGCATATTTTCCTTAGATCTTCTCCCTCTTTTTCTGGGACTGATCGTAACCTTATATTCTGTCTTCTATTTCTATTTTCCTGGTCTTCCATTTTATAAAGGATTTCCTTCTGTGTTTGTTGTGCTGTTTTCATTTGCTGTTTAAGGGTTTCCAATTCTTTCTTTTGATTTTCTACTGTTTTTTCTGTTTCTTCTACCCTATCCAGGAGGCTTCCCAGATCTCCTCTCATCATGCTGATGTCTGCTTTAATCGACTTTTCTAGTCTCAGTAACATCTCACTCATCTCTCCCTTTGTGGGGGGGAGAGACTCGGATGGTCTCCCCTCTATCCTGCTACTTTCCAGCTCCCCTTCTGATGTAAAGTCTTCCCTGGAGTGTTCTGGGGTCTCACCCGCCTTCTTATCCGTCCCTTTTTTATTTTCCACCTTCGCTTTCCCCTGCTTCTCCACTTCCAAATTTCTTGGGCTAGCTCCTTGTGTCATGTACTGCTTCAATGTACTGACCCCTGGTTTATCTTTTGGGGATTTAGGGGCACCTCCTCTTGTCGTTTTATTTGTGCTTTTACTCATTTTTACCTTCTTTATCCCTCTTATCCGTTTACCCAGTCTTGTTTCCTTGCTCCCCCTTAGTTAGGGGGGAGCAATATGTCTGAATGTAAAGAGGGGCCACGAACGGTTTATAAGGGTGGGCAGTGGGGATGATGGGTGCGAGAGTTGCTCCAGGTTTACCCCTATCCAGGGGTACCCCGTATATCAGTCCTGTTTGTGTTTTTGTGGTAATCAGATGGCCCCCAGCTGGATATGTTTTAAAGTGTTATACTTCTGATGGTTTATTAGACTTTAACCGTTTGTCCTTTAAGTCAGTATATATTCCTTCAGGGTCCGCCTCTCAGATATTTTGTGCTGACAATACCAAAAACTGCTAGTGATCACATATATTCCTTTATGTCTCTCTGTCGTTTTTAAACACAGTCCCTTGACCTTCAGTCACATTACCAGCTTTCTTAATGATGTTCAGCTAAGTTATTTTCACTCAAAGTTAAAACTTCATTATTTCCATAATACACTTGGCTTCTGCCAACTTCACATACTGTTCATCCGTATCCCTCTCATCCATCCACGTCTTACCCTCTCCACTCCTTCAAGACTCTGTGTCTCAGATAACTTTCTTTTGCTTCCTCCAGTGTTTTATGGCTGTGGATCACTACGAATAGTAAATCTTCTGACCAGCCGCTCGGGAGACAGGGGAGAGGGGGGGGAGGAGGGGAAAAGTCGAGGCTTGCACCCGTTTCACAGATCACTCACAGTTCTCATCTCTCAATTACTTTGTGCTGACAACACTGAAAAATGCTGGTGATCACAAATATTCCTTTATTTCTCTCTGGCGTTTTTAACTACAGTCCCTTGACCTTCAGTCACATTATCAGCTTTCTCAGTTATGTATAGCTAATTTGTTTCCACTCAGAGTTAAAGCTTCATTATTGCCATAGTACACTTGGCTTCTATCAGCTTCAGCTGTTATTTATCCACATCCCTCTCATCCATCCACATCTTACCCTCTCCACTCTTTAAGGCTCCGTGTCTCAGCTTTCTTTTGCTTCCTCCGTTTTTTTTATGGCTGCAAATCACTGCAAACAGTTAATCTAACCAGCCGCTCGGGGGGCATGGGAGACGGGGTGGGGGGGAGAGGAGGGGAAGGGGGGGGACTGGGGATTGCAGCTGTTTCTCAGATCACTCACGGTTCTCGTCTTATCTTACTGCTCCGGCCGCTCCATTTTCCTCGCTGACAAGCTGGGGGCTGAAGATCTCCTCCTGTTGTATTGTGAACGCCGGCGGCTTCACAGAGCATTCCTCGAGGCGGCGTCTTGCTAGTACACTGGGATCCCTCCCTCTGTGACGGACGCTACGTTCTCACGTCCTCACCTCCCATTTCCCCCGTCCAAAAGTGATGACTGATTCCTTTTAACAATGAGATCCCTCTGATGCTTTGGAAGCTCTCTGCGGACCATGGTTTTTTCTTTACGATGGGACTGTCAGGAAAGACCTACTAGAACAGCTTAACTTTGGGGTTAATCAGAGGCACTTTAAATGATGACAGGTGTGTACTGGCTCCTAATTAACATGAGATTGAATGTAATTGCTTAAAGCAGAGTTCCACCCAAAAGTGGAACTTCCGCTCATTTGTCTCCTCTCCCCCTCTGGTTCCACAATTGGCACCTTTCAGGGGGGACGGAGGACAGGAAGGATACCTGTCGACAGGTATCCTGTTCCCACTTTCGGGAGTCCGGGTCGTGGCCCGTGACTCCCTCCTCTCCCTGTCGCCGGGCCAGTAGGAGAGAGAAGGGCCTCACGCATGCACAGTAGGGTTCCCGGCGTGAAGCCACAAGGCTACACTGCTGGGTATTTATATAAATTATTCCTGCGCTACCTCGGAAAAAATGGTGTACAATGGTGTACATGGACAGCTGCAAACACAGAGTGGGATCAAACAAGGCCCATAAGTAGTATAAAGCATAAAGAAAAAAGTGCTGCGCTGGTCCAATATAATGTGATTATGTGACAGTGCTTAAAAATACAAATGAAAGTAAAAAGGGGGTATACGGGTACTCTGTTTGTATGCACAGTATCCTGTGATGAAAAAACGTATAAAAGTGAGAAAATGTCCTGGATCAGCTTATGTAAGGACTGTAACGGCACCGTGCATGCAGGGAGCCGGTACAAGTAATCCTCATACACACCTGGTGCTAATATAACTTGTGCAAATAAACATTAAAGTGCTGTTGTGTCTGTGCAGCCCGTGTGAATAAATATGGTCATATACATGTACTTAGACAGTGAGCAATAAAGATAGTAAGTATCATAAACATAGCATCTGCAAACTACAATAGTATATAATAAATATAAAAAAGTGCAAACTATGCAAAATAAATATCCATGGAGGAAAAAGTGTAAACTATGCAAAAATAAATATTGTGCAAAAAACACATAAGTGCAAAAAGCAGGTGTATAGCGTCTCTCTATGAAATCCAAATAGAAAATGACATTACAAAATATATATTATGTTGCGTGAAGTCCAAACCAAGTCTTTAAATGTAATAAAACATATATGCCAGTGCAAGCTCAAAGAACATATTTAGTAATCCTTTAGCAATCCAACTGTGCAGCAAATAGCCGGTGGGGTGCCGAAAGAGAGAGGGTGTATATCCTTTTCGTGCTCAAACACACACAGGTGAGTAATGGCCCCTTATCTTGGGGCAATGGGACAACAGCATAGAAGGTAAATGGAGGAGATGGTCTCTCTTTGGGGGTCCCTGGACCGGAGCCGGTGGTCCCTGTACTTTTAATCCCTCAGTACCAGCATCAATAGTAGCAGAGCCAACATAAGGGAGAACAAAAAGGGTACCAGATAGTGTAGTATTTCGAACAAATCGGTATTTTTATTGAGGTTAAAAGCATGTACTCACATGAAGTAGGTGCATATCACATATAAATCCTACGAGCGGCGAGCTCATCAATCCAAATCTGTGTCAGTGCCTATCCCGTCCCTACGCGTGACGTCACCCAATCATGTGACTTCATCAGGGGATGACAGGGGAGGCACATTCATGTCTTTAAATAGTTTTCTCATTGTAGTCAATAGGCGGCCATTTTCTTGTGGCCCGGTGTAATGTTATGGCGGCCATGTTTGAAAGGGTCAGTCTCGAAACATGTGCGCGGCCATTTTTTTGGTTGGAAGGCACATTCCTAGTGCCATAGGCTTCTATGATGAATAGGCGGCCATTTTCCTGTGGCCTAATATAATATACCGGCGGCCATTTTTCAGGAGATTATGTCAGTAGATGTAAACTAGGTTAGAAGGCGCATCACTTATGTCATAGATGTCTGTGGCATAATATTAAATATATGTATGGCCGCAAATAGGACTATGAGGACTGATTGGTAAAGATAGTGCTCGCTATAAGGCGCTTAAAAGGTGGCGGCTCGGTGGACCTTAAATAATCGCAAGTAGTTCCCAAACCAACTGCAGATAATAATAAAAACAGTATAAAATACAGTATAAAAAAGGGGGGGGGGGGGTAGGGAGTGATGTAAACAGGGGGAATTGGGACTCAGCATTATGCTCTATAATAGTAATATACAGCATTTTGCACCGGCTCACATATGTACTTATCCAGTGTCCCTGATGGTGGATTTTCTATAGAAACACTCTGGTGTGGTATACATAAGGGCTCTGTCAGTGCGTATAGGACGGGACAGGCTCTGGCAGCTATAGATCTCAATCCTTGCGTACAAGAGCTAAATCATATATAAATAACGGTAATGTACTCCTCGGGTGTATTCACCCATGGTGCACATAAAAACCTAAAAAATTAAAATCTTAAAACAGGATCTATACATGGTAATACAAAACAAGGAAGGAAAAACAAAATATACAATATATGCTTATAAAAGGAGAGAAAATTACATAAGTGGGAGAGGATAGATAGTTACACGGGGAGGGAAACCTGTCCTACATAAAACTCAGATAAAAATGTGTAGGGGAAGAGAGAAACCAAGGGGTACGTTCAGAGAGTTAAAAATCGCTAATAAAACAGTTAAGATCAAATTCGATGTTAAAACCTCTGGGAGCAAAAGTATCTAAAGTATATATCCATTTCGACTCCAACTGGCTGAGGGTCCTCACCTTGTGCCCGCCCCGCCAGTGTCTAACATACGGTTCTATTCCCCAGAATCTTAAAGGGATTGTAAAGGTAAAAATTTTTGACAGTACCGCCGCCCCCAGGCCCCCCGTTTTACTTACCTGATGCCTCGAATCTTCGCTGCTCGTGCTCGTCATCTTCATTGCAGCTCAGCCTGGTCGCTGATTGGCTGCAGTGGATGGATTGAAAGCAGCGCAGCCATTGGCTCGCGCTGCTGTCAATCACATCCGATGACGCGGCGCGCCGGGGGGCGGGGCCGAGTGATACAGCGAGCGGCTATAGCCGCCGGCTGTATCACGGGAGCGCGCCCGCAAGCACTCACCACCGTGCGAGGGAGCTCGCATGAAGGTGGTAAATGCTTGCGGGGAGGAGCTGAAACAGCCGCCGAGGGACCCCAGAAGACCAGGTTCGGGGCCACTCTGTGCAGAACGAGCTGCACAGTGAAGGTAAGTATAACATGTTTGTTATTTAAAAAAAAAAAAAAAAAATAACTTTACAACCCCTTTGACTGAGTAGGGTCCTTGTTGTGGTGTAACAGAAAGTGTTTCGACACACTGCTTATCATATCCGTTAAGGATATTTTGCACGTGCTCTTTAATGCGCACTCTAAGGGGTCTTTTTGTGCGGCCTATATACTGTAGGCCGCAACTACATTCTAGAGCATAGACAGCTCCTTCCGTGTTGCAGCAAATAAAGTTGTTGACCTCATATGATTCTCCTGTGCTGCTGGACGTAAAATGGAATTTTTTCTCATTTGGACGTTTCGTTCTTAAACACGCAAAACATCTTCTGCAAGGGAAAAAACCCTTTCCCGTAAAAAAGGAAAAAGTTTTCTTCGGTGGGTCGACCACGCTCTTCACCACTTTATCCCTAATAGTAGGTGCTCTCTTGTATATGAACCTTGGATTGATAGGTAGGGTATTGTATAAATCTCTATCCGCCAGAAGGATGTGCCAATGTTTTTTCACTATTCTCTCAACCTTCTTGTACTGTACATTAAAATCCAGAATGACAGGGGTTACTGCCGGTGATGTCTCCTTTTTAACTTTCTCTTTTATTAACTTATTCCGATTCATTTCCGTCACCTCCGTGATTTTCTTCTTAATATACTTCCGGTCATAGCCCTTTGTGACAAATCTCTGACCTATTTTCTCTGCTTGATCTAGAAAGGTCTTAAAACGGGTGCAGTTGCGTCTTACCCTCATTAGTTGTCCCTTGGGTACATTAAAAAGCCAGTTTCTGTGGTGGCAACTATCTATTGGCAAATACATTCTTTTCACTTATTTCCCAAGATAGTCTAATGTTCCTGTCATTTTCGTTTAATCTTTCTAGGAAACAGGTCAGCTGTTCAGAGTCACCTTTCCATAGTATGAACACATCATCGATGTATCTTTTGTAAGTTATCAACTCCTGGGGTCTGTTGTTAAACATATATTCTTCCCACCGGGCCATAAATAGGCCTGCTACACTCGGGGCGAATTTTGCTCCCATCGCCACACCTGTCTGTTGATGGTAATAGTTCTTGTCGTACCAGAAGTAATTGTTCTTAAGGCAGAACTCTAGACATTTTATTATAAACTTTCTTTGTGTGCATGGGAGTGTGGTAAAAGATCTCAAGCCCCTCGACTCGACGTAAAGATCTGGTCATAAGACCAGCAGACAAGGGAAGGGGGTATTGTGATTTTACCAAAAGAACAATATCATGAGAGCATGATGAACATGCTGAGGGATGAAACCACTTACAACAAATTATTGAGCAATCCTATGTTTAAGTGCAGAAGAGCACTAGAAAAAGTTGTACAGTTAGGGGTAAAAAGAAATATTTTAAATAAGAAAGAAGCCCGTTTTTTAATACCAGATTCCTGTCGGACTCCTATTATATACTCATTACCGAAAATACACAAAAGTAAGACAGACCCACCGCCGAGACCGATAGTGAACGGAATAGATTCACTGACTGCCAGAATAGGTGAATATATAGATTTCTTCCTGCAACCAGCTGTTCAGAGCACGAAAGCGTATTTGAAGCACACTAAGGAAATGTTACGGATCCTAGAGGAGGTATCTGGAGAAGAAGGTCCATGGATTATGGCAACTGTGGATGTGTCATCTTTGTACACAATAATACTCCATTACCAAGCATGTGAGGCTGTTAAATGGGGCTTGAGATCTTTTACCACACTCCCATGCACACAAAGAAAGTTCATAATAAAATGTCTAGAGTTCTGCCTTAAGAACAATTACTTCTGGTACGACAAGAACTATTACCATCAACAGACAGGTGTGGCGATGGGAGCAAAATTCGCCCCGAGTGTAGCAGGCCTATTTATGGCCCGGTGGGAAGAAGAATATATGTTTAACAACAGACCCCAGGAGTTGATAACTTACAAAAGATACATCGATGATGTGTTCATACTATGGAAAGGTGACTCTGAACAGCTGACCTGTTTCCTAGAAAGATTAAACGAAAATGACAGGAACATCAGACTATCTTGGGAAATAAGTGAAAAGAATGTAACATTTCTAGATCTGGATATTATACAAGAAAACTCCAAATTATGGGCACAAACGCACTTTAAAAGTGTGGATAGGAATAGCTATTTGCCAATAGATAGTTGCCACCACAGAAACTGGCTTTTTAATGTACCCAAGGGACAACTAATGAGGGTAAGACGCAACTGCACCCGTTTTGAGACCTTTCTAGATCAAGCAGAGAAAATAGGTCAGAGATTTGTCACAAAGGGCTATGACCGGAAGTATATTAAGAAGAAAATCACGGAGGTGACGGAAATGAATCGGAATGAGTTAATAAAAGAGAAAGTTAAAAAAGGAGACATCACCGGCAGTAACCCCTATCATTCTGGATTTTAATGTACAGTACAAGAAGGTTGAGAAAATAGTGAAAAAACATTGGCACATCCTTCTGGCGGATAGAGATTTATACAATACCCTACCTATCAATCCAAGGTTCATATACAAGAGAGCACCTACTATTAGGGATAAAGTGGTGAAGAGCATGGTCGACCCACCGAAGAAAACTTTTTCCTTTTTTACGGGAAAGGGTTTTTTCCCTTGCAAAAGATGTTTTGCGTGTTTAAGAACGAAACGTCCAAATGAGAAAAAATTCCATTTTACGTCCAGCAGCACAGGAGAATCATATGAGGTCAACAACTTTATTTGCTGCAACACGGAAGGAGCTGTCTATGCTCTAGAACAGGGGTCCTCAAACTTTTTAGACAGGGGACCAGTTCATGGTCCCTCAGACTGTTGGGGGGCCACACTATAGTTTAAAAAAAAATATGAACTAATTCCTAAATTCCTATGCACACATCTTTTTTGTAGTGCAAAAGAATAAAAAAATGAATAATAAATAATAATATATATAGGGGATGGACAGGGGGACAGAGGGGATGGACAGGGGGACAGAGGGGATGGACAGGGGGATGGACAGGGGGAGAGTGGTATGGACAGGGGGAGAGTGGGATGGACAAGGGGACAGTGGGATGGACAAGGGGACAGTGGGATGGACAGGGGGACAGAGGGGGGGACAGGGGGGTGGACAGGGGGACAGAGGGGTGGACAGGGGGACAGAGGGGTGGACAGGGGGATGGACAGGGGGACAGAGGGGTGGACAGGGGGACAGTGGGGTGGACAGGGGGCAGAGGGATGGACAGGGGGACAGAGGGGGGGACAGTGGGGTGGACAGGGGGACAGTGGGATGGACAGGGGGACAGAGGGGGGGACAGGGGACAGAGGGGGGGACAGGGGGACAGAGGGGGGGACAGTGGGGTGGACAGGGGTCCTCACTTGTTAGGAGGCTGTTGCCTGAAGCCTCCGCTCTCGCTGTCACTCTTTGCGCCTCCTGTCTGCGTGAGGAAGACGTGAATCCGCGCGGGACTGTGCTGGAAACTACACTTCCCAACATGCAGCGCGGCACACGGAGCCCTCCATTACTGGGGTGGGGGAGGTGGCTTGAGCGGAGCGGATATGCTCCCTGCCGAAGCCGAGCCGACCTGGCCCCGGCCCGAGCCTGGCCTGTCGGGAATCCGGCCCTGGGTGGGGTGGGCCGGATAAGTGTCCTCGGCGGGCCGCATGTGGCCCGTGGGCCATAGTTTGAGGACCCCTGCTCTAGAATGTAGTTGCGGCCTACAGTATATAGGCCGCACAAAAAGACCCCTTAGAGTGCGCATTAAAGAGCACATGCAAAATATCCTTAACGGATATGATAAGCACAGTGTGTCGAAACACTTTCTGTTACACCACAAGGACCCTACTCAGTTAAGATTCTGGGGAATAGAACCGTATGTTAGACACTGGCGGGGCGGGCACAAGGTGAGGACCCTCAGCCAGTTGGAGTCGAAACGGATATATACTTTAGATACTTTTGCACCCAGAGGTTTGAACATCGAATTTGATCTTAACTGTTTTATTAGCGATTTTTAACTCTCTGAACGTACCCCTTGGTTTCTCTCTTCCCCTACACATTTTTAGCGTTTTTATCTGAGTTTTATGTAGGACGGGTTTCCCTCCCCATGTAACTATCTATCCTCTCCCACTTATGTAATTTTCTCTCCTTTTATAAGCGTAATTTTCTCTCCTTTTATAAGCATATATTGTATATTTTGTTTTTCCTTCCTTGTTTTGTATTACCATGTATAGATCCTGTTTTAAGATTTTAATTTTTTAGGTTTTTATGTGCACCATGGGTGAATACACCCGAGGAGTACATTACCGTTATTTATATATGATTTAGCTCTTGTACGCAAGGATTGAGATCTATAGCTGCCAGAGCCTGTCCCGTCCTATACGCACTGACAGAGCCCTTATGTATACCACACCGGAGTGTTTCTATAGAAAATCCACCATCAGGGACACTGGATAAGTACATATGTGAGCCAGTGCAAAATGCTGTATATTACTATTATAGAGCATTATGCTGAGTCCCAATTCCCCCTGTTTATATCACTCCCTACCCCCCCCCCCCCTTTTTTATACTGTATTTTATACTGTTTTTATTATTATCTGCAGTTGGTTTGGAAACTACCTGCGATTATTTAAGGTCCACCGAGCTGCCACCTTTTAGGCGCCTTATACCGAGCTCTATCTTTACCAATCAGTCCTCATAGTCCTATTTGCGGCCATACATATATTTAATATTATGCCACAGACATCTATGACATAAGTGATGCGCCTTCTAACCTAGTTTACATCTACTGACATAATCTCCTGAAAAATGGCCGCCGGTATATTATATTAGGCCACAGGAAAATGGCCGCCTATTCATCTCAGAAGCCTATGGCACTAGGAATGTGCCTTCCAACCAAAAAAATGGCCGTGCACATGTTTAGAGACTGACCCTTTCAAACATGGCCGCCATAACATTACACCGGGCCACAAGAAAATGGCCACCCATTGACTACAATGAGAAAACTATTTAAAGACATGAATGTGCCTCCCCTGTCATCCCCTGATGAAGTCACGTGATTGGGTGACGTCACGCGTAGGGACAGGATAGGCACTGACACAGATTTGGATTGACGAGCTCGCCGCTCGTAGGATTTATATGTGATATGCATCTGCTTCATGTGAGTACATGCTTTTAACCTCAATAAAAATACAGATTTGTTCGAAATACTACACTATCTGGTACCCTTTTTGTTCTCCCTTATGTTGGCTCTGCTACTATTGATGCTGGTACTGAGGGATTAAAAGTACAGGGACCACCGGCTCCGGTCCAGGGACCCCAAAGAGAGACCATCTCCTCCATTTACCTTCTATGCTGTTGTCCCACTGCCGCAAGGTAAGGGGCCATTACTCACCTGTGTGTGTTTGAGCACGAAAAGGATATACACCCTCTCTCTTTCGGCACCCCACCGGCTATTTGCTGCACAGTTGGATTGCTAAAGGATTACTAAATATCTTCTTTGAGCTTGCACTGGCATATATTTTTTATTACATTTAAAGACTTGGTTTGGACTTCACGCAACAACATATATATTTTGTAATGTCATTTTCTATTTGGATTTCATAGAGAGACGCCATACACCTGCTTTTTGCACTTATGTGTTTTTTGCACAATATTTATTTTTGCATAGTTTGCACTTTTTCCTCCATGGATATTTATTTTGCATAGTTTGCACTTTTTTATATTTATTATATACTATTGTAGTTTGCAGATGCTATGTTTATGATACTTACTATCTTTATTGCTCACTGTCTAAGTACATGTATATGACCATATTTATTCGCACGGGCTGCACAGACACAACAGCACTTTAATGTTTATTTGCACAAGTTATATTAGCACCAGGTGTGTATGAGGATTACTTGTACCGGCTCCCTGCACGCACGGTGCCGTTACAGTCCTTATATAAGCTGAACCAGGATCCAGGACATTCCTTCACTTTTATACGTTTTTTGTATTCATCACAGGATACTGTGCATACAAACAGAGTACCCGTATACCCCCTTTTTACTTTCATTTGTATTTTTAAGCACTGTCACATAATCACATTGTATTGAACCAGCGCAGCACTTTTTTCTTTATGCTTTACACTGCTGGGTACCCTTACCCACAATGGTGGCGGCAGCACCTGACAGCTGATGGGAAACATCAGCTGCAGTGCCGACATCGCTGGACTCCAGGACAGGTAAGTTTCCCCCCCCCCAAAAGATTTCAGTTTGTTGTTCAACTGAGTTGTACAGTTTATAGGTCACATTGAAGGTGGAAAAAGTTCTGAAATGATTTATCTTTGACTCATTTATTTACATCAGAGGAACCTCAAAATTTTTTTTATCCGGGGTGTGTAGACTTTTTTTTTAATAGTAGTTGGAAGTGTAAATCTGTCATGTTTTTGTACCAGTTGGGGAGATTCTCCCATTTCTGACACACTTTTCCTCTGTTAGGAAGTAAAAAGGGAAAACTTCCCATGGAAGAGATGGGTACCTGGTGCACTCTGTGTAATGGCCAATGGATGGCACTGATCTCAACAGAGCCAATAATCAGCAAACGTTACTAGCACACCAAACTGGTCAATAACCGCTTTTATTTCACTGATTATCTTCCTATTTTTACAGACGTTCTTTGTATGGACTTTGGCTTTTATTCCCCTGTTCAAAGGAAATCCTTTTTTATTTGCTTGCAATCTCTGGGAGGCAAGGAGGTTGCACATCACTTGACAAGACGCTATAGTGCCTGCAAAGCAATTAAAACCAATTGTTAGGGCCAACAAGCAATGGACAGCGACAATCCCTAGTGAATAGAATCACACTGCCAGTGCGCCTTAATACTTGTATTTATAGTCTGGGACTGCATAGGTGACAGGAGAGGCATGTAACATGCATGTGGCAATATCTTTCTCAGGAGTCTGCTAACCTATAAGCTTTCCTCCTGCTGAGCATGTGCAGTGGCTTTAGAGATTATAAGAAACCTACTTCCATATAAGGTAACTGGCACTCTACAGCCTTGAGAGACGCTCTCTGTAACATCACAGCTTTTCTATTGAAAGTTTAAAATGTCTTCAATGGAGACCAGAGAGTACTGTGTATAAAACAGTCTTACTTTCTCCATACTATATTATAAAGCAATTTTTTACAGGTCACAGATTAGAGTTGTCAAATTGATCAAAACCTACAAAGAGATTTTTAAATTCTGGATGACCGCAGGCTTATAACTCGGCAAACTTACGCACCACAAAGGCTATGCAGGAAAGTATGATTTTACATACCAGATGTTCAACTAACCCCCCCACCCAAAAGAAAAGATCAAAACAAACTTACACCAGTATGTAAATGTTCATTTAGTCTAGATTGTGAATAAATGGCAGAAATTCATACTTTGTTCCTAGTTTCCTGGACAACCGGCGCTATCTTTGCTCTTGATAAGTGGGTAGGCTTTCAAAAATCCTCATGTACATTGCTTTGTGTGTGATATTGGGCTGCAACCGCACAACTAGCAAAGAGGAGTAGCATTGTGGGATTGGTTGTACAGCAGGCAGAAATAAGGTAAGGAGTAATGCTTTTTCCTTACCCCTTAACTCATGCTGTAGACCAACAAGGGCTGCTGCAAGGATTTTTGACACCCTAGGTGAAACCTCATTTTGCTGCCCGCTTGGCTCCGCCCCTGACCCCACCTCCTTTGCCCTGCCCATGTGGCCTACCTGACCACTTCACTGACCTACCTGACCAGACACTGACCTACCTCATTCCTACTTTCTGCACTACTCACACTCCCTTCCCATTCCCCACACACAGTACGATGTAAATCAGAGGATCCATCCTCTTCCTTACCTCTCTATGGCTTCATTGTCCATCTCATCAGGGCCCTTCCCAGCACTGGGCGTGCTGTATTGTTTAAAAGTCCCCGCCAGCAGCATCCAGCCGCTCTGTGGTGTCCCCTGCCGGGAGGTCAGCTAACAGCTGCTGTACCTTTCCCAATGCTCCCATGATCTCCACCGAGCACCGCCCCCACCTCCTCCGCTGTACTCACAGGCCACACCAGAGGGACAGGCTGGAGCAAAGGAGACTCTGGGCTGGCGCTGTTCAGGTATTACTGTGAGGAGGTATGACAGCGGGGAGCTCAGCCGGACACATCGGGGATTGGAGGCACCTGCAGCGGATGTGTTCCTGGGACAGCCGGCACTGAACAGGACTCTCAGCGACCAGGAGAGGTTAGTATACGCCTGGGGCTTCACCGGGGATGTGGCTGCCTAGTGGTAGTACTGGCCAAGATGACAAAGGATTCTGGGCTTCTTTCAGGCTTCCTCTGTCACTTGTGTGGGTGTAAATGTCACTGTGCTTTGTTGGTTTTTCTTAACTGGCTATTTTCAAAAATGTACTGCAATGCACGTTTTTATATTTTATCTGTTTAAATCATATACATTTTTATATTTTTGGTTCTGATTATAACGTGACCTACACAAAACCACTATGTATTCCTTATAACTGTGTTCAGATTCCTTTTTGTTTTAAACAATTTTTTTTGTATAATCCCTTGACTTAAATTGGGTGTAAACCGATTCATGAAATTTGAGCTGGGCAAATATATCTGCAGTGTTCTTATATCTCACTTCAAGTAGGGTGTACTGAAATGGCAATTTTGGTACCGAAAAATGCAAGATGCACTTTGCCGAAAACAGAAAACGACAGTTTTTAAAAAATATTTATATTTTTAGATAGTATTGTATTATAGTTGACTTTTTAATCATTAATTTAAATTAATATGAATTTATTTTTGGCACCTTTAGTGCAAGAAAGGTCAAGAAAAATGCAGTCTCTAACCATCTCTTGTATCATGTCTGGAAATTTCTTAAACACACTGCTAATAGTATTAGCAAAATTTCCATTCGGTGCACCTCTAGCAGACATGGTACGGGAGATGGTCAGAGACCCGACACAGATCAATGCAGCATCACTAGTGTCTGTGGATGCAGCCCGCCTGTGCCCGGATCAGAGCAGCGATCTCCATGTGTCACGGAACTGGATTTTAATTGCTGTGCCTTTCCTCCAATCAGCTGTCTTAGTGTTTAGCAATAATCCACTCCTACAGGGGAACCAGGAAGAGACAACTCTAACAGGATGTGCACTTTCTAAACGGTATATAAATACAGGTGAAGACAAATATACATGTAAAACTTATGGAGGGAGATTTGTTTTATCTCTGTGTATCATCTGAGGCTGTTCACTTCACTGGGTATACGTGAGGGTTTACATCCACTTTAAGCATTCCCACCTGTAACACATGCACTCAACCCTCCTCTCCCACTCTGATGGCTTGAAATATAAGGATGAATGTTTTTTTTACAGGGCTGGTTGGCTCTTCTAGCACCCAACTCTCCTCTTTTTGCAGCACAGGCTTGGGACCAGCCATGGCAGACTTAAAAACACTCAAAGCTTGAAGATGGAAAATTGTTTCCAACGCCCTGCCGTGACAGCTTGAAATATGGGGGCGAATGTTTTTTTTACAGGGCTGGTTTGCTCTCCCAGCACCCAACCTTCCTCTTTTCTTAGCACGGGCTTGGGGATGGCCATGGCGGAGTTAAAAAGAAAAAAAAAAAAAAACTAAGCTTGAAGATTGAAAACTGTTCCCAAAGCACCGCCATGACGGCTTGAAATATAGGGGTGAATGTTTTTTTACATTGCTGGTTTGCTCTCCCAGCACCTAACCCTCCTCTTTTTGCAGCAGGCCATGTTTTTCCTTTTTACATACTTACTGTGTATTTCTGTTATCAATAATAATAGATCATTCAGAAATATAGAATGGAATAAATTGAGTTTAATGCCAGCTATGCCCTCCGCTCCTCATTCTGTGTCCTCTCTTCAGCCCCACACACAGAGCTCTGATAAGGGTCCTGTGTGTGAGCTGCTCAGCAGAGCCGGCGTCTGTAAACATGACAATGCCATTACATCAACTTGGGGGCATGTCTGCTAGGACAATTAGAAAGAAAGAGAAAAAGGCACTCTAAGATGTCTATTGGTGCCTTTTTCCCTTTCCTGTTGTAGCATTAAAATCAGCATCCGGAGTGGAGAAGGGTTTTGTGAGTGTGAGGCGCAATTGAAATTTAGGATGGGAGGGGGCACAGCCAGCCAGCCAGCCTAGATCTGGCCATGGTTTCCTTCGATCCCTTAGTAAAAATGTCCAAACTGGCTTCAGTAAACACCCGTTCCCTCTCTCTAAATCCCCTAGTGACAACCTCCACCCCTCTTAAGCCCCTTTCATACTGGGGTGTTGGCGGTAAAGCGCCGCTATTTTTAGCGGCACTTTACCGTCATATTTGCGGGGGTTTTCGGCCGCTAGCGGGGCACTTTTAACCTACGCTAGTGGGCGAACAAGGTTAGAAACCCGCAAAGCGCTGCTACAGCAGCGTTTTGCCGGCGGTATAGCCGCTCTGCCCATTGATTTCAATGGGCAGGAGCAGTATACACACCGCTCCAAAGATGCTGCTAGCAGGACTTCTTTTTTACCGTCCTGCCAGCGCACCGCTCCAGTGTGAAAGCCCGTGTAGCGGCTCTTTCAGGGCGCTTTGCAGATGCTATTTTTAGCACTGCAATACCTGCAAAGCGCCCCAGTGTGAAAGGGGTCTTAGCGGCTAGATGTTACTATAGCACAGTGATGGCGAACCTTGGCACCCCAGATGTTTTGGAACTACATTTCCCATGATGCTTATGCACTCTGCAGCATAGTTGAGCATCATGGGAAATGTAGTTCAAAAACATCTGGGGTGCCAAGGTTCGCCATCACTGCTATAGGATGACATTTGGTGGGCGTGACTAAACTGGAGTGTCGTGAGAATAGGCAAGTATATGCATCTTCCTTTTACAGGGTAGTTAGTATAGGTATTAGAAGGGGGGTGGGTGAAGTTTTAAGCTTAGTTAGTATTAGCCCAAAATTCTACTGGTACTACTCAAAGAAAATTATGTTTTTGATATGGAGGTGTCTCGAATGCAGCCCTTGACATACAGTTGGTGAGACTGCAGATATGGCAAAAAGAGATGCTCAGAGCCTGCAGCCATGGTACAAGAGTTGGTAAGAAACTGCAGACATGATAAAAGAGATGGTCAGAGAATGTGGACATGATACAAAAGGTGGTCAGAGACTGTGAACAGGATACAAGAGAAGGCCAGGGATTATGAATATGCTGCAGTAGTCTGTCAGAGACTGTAAACATGCTACAGGAGCCGTTGTAGACACTGGGCATGCTTCAGGAAACAATAATAAAATGGAGATATATTACACGAGACTGCTATAATAGGGCCGTAGGAAAACACAGATCAGTGTCTGTAGGGGCCAAGAGCGCTGCATAAAAAATACCAAATGGCTTCAGGTTACCCACAAGAGATCTATGATATTCCCATTTACTTCTCTCCTGGCTGCTACATAATGTGAGGGGTGGGGTGGAGGAGCTGGGCCAGCATCAGCAGTAATTAGACACTTTCAAAGGAAGAGAAGGGTATGGCATTCAAGGAGGGAGGGTCAGTGGTAGGAGATTGACTTCCTGTTTTTGTCAAAATTTCTAGCATGTTCAGAGGCATATTGCAATGCAATGAAAGTTATTAATGAAAAGGATAAATTTTGAAAGTAAGCATTTCAACACTTGATTTGTTGGTGCTTTTACCTGCATATTTTGGTGACAGTGTCTCACCTCTTCTAAAAAGATCTCGAAGAAGCAAACTGTCCCTTGTAGTCATGTTGAAGGTTCAGCTTGATCTGAACAATTGGAAGAACCTCTTCACTATTGCTTTGGGTGCAGCTAATGAGATGTTATCAGTGTGAGAGAGAGGGGGGGGGGGGGGTTCAGCTGGCTGGAACCTCCATGGCTTTACCCCAGTGTGTGCCAGCCTCCTCACCCTGATTGCCTGGAGACACCCAGAGCCGTCTTTAATATTGACTGGACCCTGGACAAACCAGCAATTTTGCTCTCCACCCCAACATCCCAAAAAACAAACACACATAGACTTATCCAAAAACAAAAAACTTTAATAATGTAAACATAAAGATCTGGTTCACACTCACTGATTGGTTGCTAGAAGTTACTGTACAATATTACCACTCAATGATTGGTTGCTAAAGGTTACTGCACATCATTACCGCTCATTGATTGGTTGCTAGAGATTACTGCAAATCATTACCTCTCACTGGGTGGCAGGGCAGTATTGTGGTGTGTGATGCAACTGTTGGGGTACAATTGGTTGGATGGCAGCATTGGGGTGAGAGGCTGAGATCATATCTCCCCTATAATAATAGTGGTAGCATGCCAGAGGTGGGGTAGAGAGGGATGATGGGGATGTTAATGACAATGGGTGGGGTGGTAGGAAGCTGGCAGTGGAGTACAAGGGGGATGGAGATAAGGATGATGATGGGGTAGGATGGTTGGATGCTAGTGGTGGGGTACAGGGAGATGATGATAACAGGGGTCAGGGTGGTAGGATGTCAAAGGTGGGGTATGATGATGATAGTGGGTGGGGGTTATAGGAACATGGCAGTGGAGGACAGGGATGAAGATGATGGGGTGAGGTGGTAGGAAGCTGGCAGTGGGGTACGGGGGGGGGGGGTAGGAAGCTGGCAGAGCAGTACAGGAGGGGTTGAAGATGACAGGGGTGGGGTGGTAGGAAGCTGGCAAAGGGGTACAGGGGGGATGAATATGACACAGGGTGGGGTGGTAGGAAGCTGGCAGAGGGGTACAGGGGGGATGAAGATGACAGGGGTGGGGTGGTAGGAAGCTGGCAGAGGGGTACAGGGGGGTGAAGATGACAGGGGTGGGGTGGAAGGAAGCTGGCAGAGGGATGAAGATGATGGATGGGGTGGTAGGAAGCTGGCAGGGGGGGATGATGATGACAGGGGTGGGGTGGTAGGAAGCAGAAAGGTGCACAGGGGATAAAGATGACAGGTGGGGTAGTAGGAAGCTAGCAGAGGGGAACAGGGGGGATGAAGATGACAGGTGTGGGGTGGTAGGAGGCTGGAAGAGGGGTGCAGAGGGGATGAAGATGACAGGTGTGGGGTGGTAGGAAGCTGGCAGAGGGGTACAGGGGGGGTGAAGATGATGGGGTGGTAGGAAGCTGGCAGTGGAGTACAGGGGTATGAAAATAGCAGGAGTGGGGTATGACACAGGGTGGGGTGGTAAGAAGCTGGCAGAGGGGAAAAGGGGGATGAAGATGACAGGTGGGGTGGTAGGAAGCTGCTGGTAGGGGGGTACCGGGGGGATGAATATGACAGGGGTGGGGTGGTAGGAAGCTGGCAGAGGAGTGCAGGGGGGATGAAGATGATGGATGGGGTGGTAGTAAGCTGGCAGAGCGGTATAGGGGGATGAGGATGACAGGGGTGGGGTGCAGGGGGATGAGGATGACAGGGGTGGGGTGCAGGGGGGGATGATGATGTCAGGGTAGGGTGGTAGGAAGCTGCTGGCAGAGGGGTATCGGGGAAATGAAGATGACAGGGGTGGGGTGGCAGGAAGCTGCTGGCAGAGGGGTACCGGGTAGATGAAGCCGACAGGGGTGGGGTGGTAGGAAGCTGGAAGAGGAGTGCAGGGTGATAGGGTGGTAGTAAGCTGGCAAGGCGGTATAGGGGGATGAGGATGACGGGTGGGGTGCAGGGGGGATGACAGGGGTGGGGTGGTAGGAAGCTGGCAGAGGGGTACAGGGGGATGAAGATGACAAGGGTGGGATGGTAGGAAGCTGGCAGAGAGTTGTACTCGGCTGGATAAAGATGGCAGGGGGGTGATGACAAGGGTGGGGTGGTAGGAAGCTGGCAGAGTGGTACAGGGGGGGGGATCAAGATGACAGGGGTGAGGTGGTAGGAAGCTGGCAGAGGGGTACAGGGAGGTGAAGATGATGGGGTGGGGTGGTAGGAAGCTGGCAGTGGAGTACAGGGGGTATGAAAATGGCAGGGTGGTAGGAAGCTAGCAGAGGGGAACAGGGGGATGAAAATTACAGGGGTGGGGTGGTAGTAAGCTGGCAGTGGACTACAGGGGGATGAAGATTACAAGGGTGGTAGGAAGCTGGCAAAGGGGTATGGGGGGGGGGGATGAAGATGACACAGGGTGGGGTGGTAGGAAGCTGGCAAAGGGGTACAGGGGGTGATGATAGTGGGTTGGGTGGTAGGAAGTTGGCAGTGGAGTACAGGGGGATGAAGATGACAGGGTGGGGTGGTAGTAAGCTGGCAGTGGAGGACACGGGGGGGGATATGACAGGAGTGGGGTGGTAGGAAGCTGGCAGAGGGGTACAGGAGGATGAAGATGACGGGTGGGGTGGTAGGAAGCTGGCAGGGGGATGAAGATGATGAATGGGGTGGTAGGAAGCTGGCAGAGCGGTATAGGAGGATGAAAATGACAGGGGTGGGGTGCAGAGGGGTGATGATGACAGGGGTGGGGTAGTAGGAAGCTGCTGGCAGAGGGGTACAGGGGAGGGGTGGTAGGAAGCTGGCAGAGGGGAACGCGGGGGATGAAAATGGCAGGGATAGGGTGGTAGGAAGCTAAAAGGGGGGTGAAGATGACAGGGTGGGGTGGTAGGAAGCTGTCAGAGGAGTGAAGGGGGATGAAGATGATGGGTGGGGTGGTAGGAAGCTGGCAGAGCGGTATAGGAGGATGAAGATGACAGGGGTGGGGTGCAGCAGGGGAATGATGACAGGGGTGGGGTGGTAGGAAACTGGCAGAGGCGTACAGGGGCGATGAAGATGACAGGGGTGGGGTGGTGTGGTAGGAAGCTGGCAGAGGGGTACAGGGGGGATGAAGATGACAGAGGTGGGGTGACAGGAAGTTGGCAGAGAGGTACGGGGGGGGGGGACAGGGGTGGGGTGGTAGGAAGCTGGCAGTGGAGTACAGGGGGTGAAGATGGTGGGGTGGTAGGAAACTGGCAGAGGGGTACAGGGGCGATGAAGATGACAGGGGTGGGGTGGTAGGAAGCTGGCAGAGGGGTACAGGGGGGATGAAGATGACAGAGGTGGGGTGACAGGAAGTTGGCAGAGAGGTACAGGGGGGGGGGGTGGTAGGAAGCTGGCAGTGGAGTACAGGGGGTGAAGATGGTGGGGTGGTAGGAAGCTGGCAGAGGGGTACAGGGGGGTGAAGATGGGCTGGGTGGTAGGGGAAGCCGGCAGAGGGGTACAGGGGGGATGAAGATCACAGAGGTGGGGTGACAGGAAGTTGGCAGAGGGGTGGGGTGGTAGGAAGGTGGCAGAGGGGTACAGGGGGGTGAAGATGGTGGGGTTGTAGGAAGCTGGAAGAGGGGTGGGGGGGGGAATGACAGGAAGCTGGCAGAGGGGTGCAGGGGGGATGATGATGACAGGAGGTAGGGTGCTGAGATGCCAGGCACAGGGAGATGATTAGGATAATGAGGGGGTCATAAGGTGGCCTCAGATGCCGGATGGAATACATATCATCAATGCTGTGTGTGGCAGCATTGATTTTTGGGGCGCCCTCGGTCAGGGGGTTAAGTCATGCTGTACTTTCAGGGCTCTGGCAGACAGGCTCTCTGATGATCGCCAGCTCTGGGAAGTCCTCCTCTGCAGACGGTCTATGACAGGGGTGGGGTGCAGGGGGAATGATGACAGGGGTGGGGTGGTAGGGAAACTGGCAGAGGCGTACAGGGGCAATGAAGATGACAGGGGTGGGGTGGTAGGAAGCTGGCAGAGGGGTACAGGGGGGATGAAGATGACAGAGGTGGGGTGACAGGAAGTTGGCAGAGAGGTGGGGGGGGGCGACAGGGGTGGGGTGGTAGGAAGCTGGCAGTGGAGTACAGGGGGTGAAGATGGTGGGGTGGTAGGAAACTGGCAGAGGTACAGGGCGATGAAGATGACAGGGGTGGGGTGGTAGGAAGCTGGCAGAGGGGTACAGGGGGGGATGAAGATGACAGAGGTGGGGTGACAGGAAGTTGGCAGAGAGGTACAGGGGGGGGGGTGGTAGGAAGCTGGCAGTGGAGTAAAGGGGTGAAGATGGTGGGGTGGTAGGAAGCTGGCAGAGGGTACAGGGGCGATGAAGATGTCAGGGGTGGGGTGGTAGGAAGTTGGCAGAGGGGTACAGGGGGGATTAAGATGATAGAGGTGGGGTGACAGGAAGTTGGCAGAGAGGTACAGGGCGTGGGGGGGGGGACAGGGGTGGGGTGGTAGGAAGCTGGCAGTGGGGTACAGGGGGTAAAGATTGGGGTGGTAGGAAGCTGGCAGAGGGGTACAGGGGGGTGAAGATGGGCTGGGGTGGTAGGAAGCCGGCAGAGGGGTACAGGGGGGATGAAGATCACAGAGGTGGGGTGACAGGAAGTTGGCAGAGGGGTGGGGTGGTAGGAAGGTGGCAGAGGGGTACAGGGGGGTGAAGATGGTGGGGTTGTAGGAAGCTGGCAGAGGGGTGGGAGGGAATGACAGGAAGCTGGCAGAGGGTGCAGGGGGGATGATGATGACAGGAGGTAGGGTGCTGAGATGCCAGGCACAGGGAGATGATTAGGATAATGAGGGATCATAAGGTGGCCTCAGATGCCGGATGGAATACATATCATCAATGCTGTGTGTGGCAGCATTGATTTTTGGGGCGCCCTCGGTCAGGGGGTTAAGTCATGCTGTACTTTCAGGGCTCTGGCAGACAGGCTCTCTGATGATCGCCAGCTCTGGAAGTCCTCCTCTGCAGACGGTCTATCCTGGAGAGCGGTGGTAGGAAGCTGGCAGAGCGGTATAGGAGGATGAAGATGACAGGGGTGGGGTGCAGGGGAATGATGACAGGGGTGGGGTGGTAGGAAACTGGCAGAGGCGTACAGGGGCAATGAAGATGACAGGGGTGGGGTGGTAGGAAGCTGGCAGAGGGGTACAGGGGGATGAAGATGACAGAGGTGGGGTGACAGGAAGTTGGCAGAGAGGTGGGGGGGGGGGCGACAGGGGTGGGGTGGTAGGGAAGCTGGCAGTGGAGTACAGGGGGTGAAGATGGTGGGGTGGTAGGAAACTGGCAGAGGGGTACAGGGCGATGAAGATGACAGGGGTGGGGTGGTAGGAAGCTGGCAGAGGGGTACAGGGGGGATGAAGATGACAGAGGTGGGGGTGACAGGAAGTTGGCAGAGAGGTACAGGGGGGGGGTGGTAGGAAGCTGGCAGTGGAGTACAGGGGGTGAAGATGGTGGGGTGGTAGGAAGCTGGCAGAGGGGTACAGGGGCGATGAAGATGTCAGGGGTGGGGTGGTAGGAAGTTGGCAGAGGGGTACAGGGGGGATGAAGATGACAGAGGTGGGGTGACAGGAAGTTGGCAGAGGGGTGGGGTGGTAGGAAGGTGGCAGAGGGGTACAGGGGGGTGAAGATGGTGGGGTTGTAGGAAGCTGGAAGAGGGGTGGGGGGGGGAATGACAGGAAGCTGGCAGAAGGGTGCAGGGGGGATGATGATGACAGGAGGTAGGGTGCTGAGATGCCAGGCACAGGGAGATGATTAGGATAATGAGGGGGTCATAAGGTGGCCTCAGATGCCGGATGGAATACATATCATCAATGCTGTGTGTGGCAGCATTGATTTTTGGGCGCCCTCAGTCAGGGGGTTAAGTCATGCTGTACTTTCAGGGCTCTGGCAGACAGGCTCTCTGATGATCGCCAGCTCTGGGAAGTCCTCCTCTGCAGACGGTCCATCCTGGAGAGCGGATCAGAGAGGTACACGGCCTCTGTAGACGTTATCTGAGCTCCCAGCTCTTCACATATCAGGAGATCAGAGCCCGGCAGAGGGGGAGGAGCTGGGGGAGGGGAGTACACGGAGCCATCCACTGACCCTGAGAGCTCGGACAGTGCAGTGCTGAAACAGTCCGTCTGCACCTGGCAGGAGAAAACTAGCTGCGGGCATAAAACGCCGGGGACAGCCTTCCCTCGGTGTACAGCAGCGTTCTCTATTGCCACCTGTAGGCTCGAGGGTGAAGAACGCCGAATCCTCTCTCCAGATATCGGAGTTCTCCTGTCACTAAACATCATGGCTGAGCGCAGCGCGCGCCCATGCGGGGGGTCGCGTTTACTGTGATTGGCGGAGGGGGTGGGCGGATAACGGCCACACCGAGCACGAGAGGGCTGAGCGGCGCCATTTTTCTGTGGATTGCCAGGGAGAAGGCGTGTCTTATCAGCTCTCGTCAAAGAAGGACAGCGCCCTACAGCGGATTTCTTAGAAATGACACCCATCGGAGAACTAGGAAGTGTCATTAGCAGTGATGTCACATGTTAGTAGTGAGATCGGGTCCAGTGTCGGGATGTGGTGGGCAGGTCAGGGGCTGCCTTGAGCGCCAAGGTAGGGAGAAGGCAAAATCCGGATCCAATAGCTGTCTGTCCCTCCAGCAGGAAAACTTCCACCCTGCGCCCCATAGAAGAGGAAGGTGTGTGCGGGGAATGGATGCAGAGCTGGGGAAGGGATCCTGGTGGAGGATCAGGATGGACAGAGTGGGCGGTCCTGTGCGGAGAGACAGCCCAGAGAGGAGGAGACTTTGGGAACCAATGAGAGAACTCAAGGGAAGGGGCTCAGCATCGGATCAGCAGCACCACTGACACATAGGCAGCATGTGTGATTGTTTACTTCTGTCCCCGCCTTGTGTCTGTGACTGTGATAGCAGTGTCTCCTACACTGCTATCTGCATAGTTCCGCCTCCCAGCACGAGCTCTGGCTGCCGATTGGTCTGCTGCTCTGTCACTCAGCTCTGCACCCGCCTTCTCTTCATTCTCCAAGCTGTGTGAGAAGTACAATGTGCAGCTTGGAGAATGAAATGTGTGCTGGAGCAAGAGTGGGAGGAGTCAGTGTCTCCACTGTCACAGTTGTACGCAGAACCCGGATTACCATCAATAGGGAATATGTGTAGTGTAGAGAGTACAGCAATGTAACGTGTGTAGAGAGTACAGCAATGTAACGTGTGAAGAGAGTACAGCAATGTAACAGGGACATACTAAAAGGAATGACAGAATGAAATGCCCATAGAGAGTAATGGAACAAAGTGAATGCCCATAGAGAATAATGGAAAAAAAATTCTATTTCTGACAGACTCTTTAGACATATCAATTCCTTTTTTTTAAAACCTACTTTTAAATATCAGTGGCCATGTTTAATATTGAGATTAGGTGGGATTATTGTTGTTTTTTATGGCATAACAAAGGTGAATGACAGAAGGGAATGTCCATAGAGTATAATGGGAGGTAAAATCTAAAAACTCATTTGCAGGCAAATCTGAAAGACATAGCAATTACACCTTTCCCACAGCTGTTCCTCAAG